>NW_026264911.1:344114-347340 GCF_000817695.3 Arachis duranensis
TTTTTTTTTTTTTTTTTTTTTTTTTTTTTTTTTTTTTTTTTTTTTTTTTGCTGTTATACATAATTTTGTTTTATTTTTTTCATTTTCGGCTTGAATTTCATTGAGACTGTTTCAAAGATCACAGCATACCTCATATTTTTTCGGGAAAGATTTGATGCTTTTTTTCCTCGTTTTTTCTTTGTAGAATTGTTCAATTCAGCACCTAAATTCTTGGGAATTTTCACCAAGTTTCTTTTTAATTATTATTATTTTTTTTTAAATGAAAACGTGCGTTGCGGAGACTACTAGTACTACTGATACATGGAAAATGTGTGTGCGTCTGCAACTTGTTATTTTCTTTAATTTTTTGAATTCTAAACCAATCCAACAATGGTGGCGGAGAAATGTCCCTGTAAGCATGAATGACTTTACAGTTTTAATATGATGACTTTGTTTTGTTTTTTTTTTTTGGAAATTGGTGCGAAATTGAGAATTTTCTTGGTTTCCATGTGCATGGCCCTCCCTATAATGAAGGAATGGCACTAATCTCTTTCCGAATGTAATTAGAGTTGAGTATCTAAGGCCAACATTCGACACTTGTATAAGCAGACAAATGGGCTGATTGCTTGACCAGCCCATGTTGGTTATAGTGTGTTTCTACTTTCTACCACTATGCAACACCGTTATTGCGATTGAGATTGGCCATTTTTTCTTCATAAAGATATTTTCGAAGTTTTTAGATTGTTTTTCAGTTGCAGAGAAAATGGTAACCAGAACAGTGGACCTTAGATCAGACACAGTGACAAAGCCAACTGAAGCAATGAGAGCTGCCATGGCCACTGCTGAAGTCGACGACGATGTGCTCGGCTACGACCCTACCGCATTCCGCTTAGAAACCGAGATGGCGAAGAGAATGGGAAAGGAAGCAGCTCTTTTTGTGCCATCAGGGACAATGGGGAACCTCATATCTGTGCTCACACATTGCGATATTAGGGGAAGTGAGGTAATTCTTGGGGACAATTGCCATATCTTTATCTATGAGAATGGAGGGATTTCAACCATTGGTGGAGTGCATCCGAGGACGGTGAAGAATAATAGTGACGGAACCATGGACCTTGATTTGATTGAGGCTGCTATAAGGGATCCAAGCGGAGAGATAGTGTATCCAACCACTCGGCTTATTTGCTTGGAAAATACTCACGCAAAGTAAGCAACCCTTATTTCACATTTTTTGTTAAAAGTTTCTGATCAATGTTTACTTAATGGGACAAGGCTTTGTTTTTGGGTGTGTTCCTTGTTCACCGTGAGAGTGATCTTAATACCACAACAGATTAGATTTTCTACATCAATACTTATTTTTGCTGCATGCAGCAAATCAGGAAGAAAAAGTTACTTATTTATGATGTTAATTGCATAAGACCAAATAATTTTGAACACTTAAATTCTCGTATGCTGTCCCGACGCCTACTTTATTACCCTTGAATTTCAGTGTAGCCCCGACTCTAATGTTCAAATTCTTATTTTTCACCATTGGATTAGGTTAGGTCTCCATTGGACACTCAAGCTTTAATTATAGGTCTCAAATTCTAGTGTTCAAATATCATATATCACTGCGTCACAGATCTTTGTTTGCAAATAATTGTAACTTTCTTTCTTTTTGGGTATATTTTGATCCTTGTGGGAAGAACTGCTGTCTTTCTGTGTAGCCTTAATTGATTATTAGAAGATTTATTTTATTGCCCTGTTTAGTGTTTGCAATTTTTACAAGACATTAGAATGATAGTGTGCTTATGCAGTTTGCAGATATGTCTTTTGGTTTATGAAAATCCATTCCATTTCTAAATTGATTGAAATTTACAAAAGAATTGTGACTAATATCTTTCCTGAATGTAGCTCTGGTGGCAAATGTCTTTCAGCTGAATATACAGATCAAGTTGGAGAGCTTGCTAAGAAGCATGATCTGAAG
Source organism: Arachis duranensis (assembly GCF_000817695.3). Lineage (NCBI taxonomy): Eukaryota > Viridiplantae > Streptophyta > Magnoliopsida > Fabales > Fabaceae > Arachis > Arachis duranensis. The sequence goes on from NW_026264911.1 coordinate 346,060, forward strand.
CTTCACATTGATGGGGCCCGTATTTTTAACTCTTCAGTTGTAAGTAAATTGGTATTCTGTTCATGGTTTGTTGCTTTATAAGCTTAATAAATTACTGTATACATAGATCTTGATTAGAAAATGATCTTGTTTAACACTTTTTTGCATGATTGAGTAACTTGATTCTCTTGTTTAACACTTTTTCTTAGTGTTGGTCTGAGTTTTGAGAACAATATGATGCCTTTTACAATGTATCTAGTTGAGAGCTTTGTAGGTCCTGTCCTGTAATTTTTTGTTCCTTGTTCCTCATAGCTGCTACTGTATACTGGGTACCAACAAACATTGAATTTCTTAACAAAAAATTTTGGTTTTTCAGGCACTTGGGGTTCCTGTGGATAGGCTTGTCCGAGCAGCTGATTCCGTTTCGGTGTGATTTTCTTTTTCCTTTTCCTTTTTCCACATAGGATTCAGTATGGCTATTTGAACTGCACATTTTCATCTACCTTATTCAAGAAAGTTACACAGGACTGACCACTAATTTCAAATCAAAATTTTACTGTTATTTCTATACCATATTAATAAAAATTTAATAACCCTAACCAACCTATGATTCCTTTGAAAACATTAGGTTTGCCTATCCAAAGGTATAGGTGCACCGGTTGGATCTGTTATTGTTGGATCAAAGAGCTTCATTGCCAAGGTAATTCAATTCATTTCATTTTTTTCTTATAGTTTTGGATTGAAAGAAGGATTTAATATATATGCTATTGAAACGGTTTGAACTTGAAGTGTTTTTCTTTCTTTTTTTTTTTCAGGCTAGACGGCTGCGGAAAACCTTAGGTGGTGGAATGAGGCAGGTCGGTGTCATCGCCGCCGCAGCACTTGTTGCCTTGCAAGAAAATGTTGGAAAGCTGGAAAGTGATCACAAGAAAGCTAGACTTTTAGCTGGTAAATATTATCATACAAATTTTAATTATTTCCACATCAAGTGATCCCAAGAAAGCTATAACTTCCTCTTCATTTCAGATGGATTAAACGAAATGAAAGGACTGAGAGTGGATCCAGTGGAGACTAATATTGTGAGTATTACTATCTAGTGTAAAGTATCTTTGTTAGGATACCGAAACTGCTCTGTTTGTGCCAGTTTTGGACCATTATTTCAATTTCATCTTTCTATATCACAGCGTCATTGCACATAGGTTTTGTCTCGATATAACACTTGTCTTCTTTATATATCCTTATCTGAACAACTAACTCTTTTCTTTCGTGAGGCTAGGTATATGTTGAAATTGAAGAGGGTTT
>NW_026264911.1:347395-381109 GCF_000817695.3 Arachis duranensis
TGGTATCCTTGTGATGGATGCTAGCCCATCAAGGTTTAATTCTTCCTTCAACAACATTCAGTCTGTTATAAATAATCGAAATAATTGTTAACTTCAAAATAATACTGTTTTGATTTGTATATTTCTTAATTAATACCTCTTTATTTGTGTCCAAATGTGTGAAGTTAGAAACCATGGCGCAGATCTTCTCTCATTTTTTCAAAATTTTCAACGTGTTATCGTTGAATACATCTGATATGATAGTACTTCATATGTTAACGAATTCTGGCTTGGCATTAATACTAAAAAGCAGGGGCTGCATTTTCCCTAAGCTTAAGAGTTCAATGAGATGTTAAAATATATTTTCATGTTTGACAATATACATATTGTATTTTCCTTATCAAATTAGATTAACGGATGAACTTACATTGAGTTCTCCCAAGAATAGCTTATATTATACCATGGTACTCCTTCATTTGTCTTGCTACTCCCACATAATTATTGTTTATGAGAAATAAACAAAGATATCCATATCATCTATTCCACACTATATGGGGAGTATTTTTATTTGATAGGGCAAGAAGCTAATGACAGTGTTTGCGTTTTGTTTCAGAATTAGGATTGTCCTCCACCACCAAATTTCAGCAAGTGATGTGCAATATGCCTTGTCATGCTTTCAGGTGATGAATATTGAATAGAAGTAGATGCTATGTTTATATACTTTGTTATTTAACTTGCATTTGTCTTGTACTGAGACAAGGTCTAAAAGTTACATTTCAACGTTTGAATTATGAAAATTCACCGTATTAATGTTTGATATAATTTTTAAAATTAATTTGTAACTTTTTGAAAAAGTTATTTATAATGTTTATGAAGAAATTAAAAAAGTGATTTCTTCTCTTCTAAAAGTTGTCTATCACTTTTTTAAAATAAATACTTTTGTGACAAAAAATCCAAATACAATAATTTATTTATAAATTATTTTTAATATAAGTTTTTATATTTTAAGTTTTTTTTTTATAAAAAATTTCCTAATTAAGTTATTTATCTAAATTGTATCTGACTCTCTTAGGATATGACTATGTGAGACTGATTCTATTTTTGTTAATTGTTGCAGCATGCTGTTAAGGGAGGGCAAAGTGAAAATGGCAACTAGTGGAAGAAAAATTTGAATTTGGCAATTAATCGATAAAATTCTATTCAATTGCATTTCATATCTGTTGTTGTATTTGTTTTTTTTTTTTTTGTATTTTCTTTAATGTACCCAAAAGACAAGGAATGGATTATTACCTTGGTACCTTCTTGATGTGTTCCTGCTATGAAGAAGTTTGATAATTGGTAAGTGCATCCTGGAATATTTTCTTCTATACATAATTGTTACGTGAGTAACTTGAGATAGGTAGATTGGACTTGAAAGATTGGTCCAAACGTCAGTAGAAGGTCGTCTCTGACTTGGTTCATGTTTGGGAGCTGTCGTCTGAGTTGTGTATGTGAAAGAATGGGGGGTGTTACCTGCAAAGACACTCCGATGCCTAAGTCAGCAAGGGGTTAAACAGGTTTAGAATATATTGGAACTTAGTGATACCTGAGGGGTGTCACTGTATTTATAGTGGTGATCCAATAACCACTATTGGAGTAGTCCCACTTCTAAATGTGGATAACCGCCCCTTTATCTTAGGGTGGTTGGGATATTGCTTCTGAAAGTGGGCTGATAAATTTTAGGGGCAGTTACTTATTTGAATGAGTATTATCTGCCAGCTTATGTCTAGCTCGACCTCTTTGGGGAGGAGCCTATGTCGAGCCCGACTTCTTTAGACGAGGTCGGGTGGGTGGTGAAAGCCAATCTTTGGATTGGGCCTTTTTGGCTTATTTGGATCTGGGTCATAGTGTGGGGCAAGGTATGAACAGTGCCCCTACTTGAGTCTGATCTCTTTTATTATGGGTCGGATTTGAGTACTAATTGAACTCGGGGTTGTTCAAGTCGGAACCGACGTGATTTTTAGTTTGAAATCGACGTGATTCTAGGCTTCTCAACCGTCGTGTCTAATCAAACGTCGCATCCGTTTGGGGTTTCGCATTTACACGTGGGGGCAGTTACATTGGTAACGGCGCGTTTCTTTAATGACTGCATCGTTTTACTATTGTGCCCCTGGTGTGTTATAAATACTTTTTCATCTCTTTCCTCTGTTTTCTTTCGTCTTCGAAGTTCTTTGCTTGCACTTCTCACTCATTCAAAAGAATTTTCCTTTAGCCTTCCTCTTTGGGTGCTTCGTCGTTGCTGTGACTACTTCTTCTCAAGTCTACAGAGAAAGGTTATCCTTTTCTTCATCTTCTTTTATCATTTGTGTGACACTTTATCTCTGGGCTTTGTGTGTTTTGAGGTGTTTTTTCCTGCTTTCCTACTACTTCTTTGTTTGCATTGTGAGGCGTTGGCATTTGTTGTTGTTGTAATCTGGTGGTTCTTTTTTCTTGCTTTGCTTTTGGGAAAGGATTCGTTTAGACTTTGGGAGCCCTGTGTTTTTAATGATTTTCTTATTTTTCTTTGTAGGTCTTATTGCTTTTATATCTTCCTCCTAGTTGTTAGAAAAAATGTCTTCCCGTGTCACTGAGATCCTTTCGAGATGGGTAGATGATTCTGTTTTTGAGGAGAAATTTTTAGTAGACACTGACTACTTTACTGAACTTCGCATTCACTATAGGATCTGTAGTTCAGAGGCCGATGAGTCTAAATACGAGTTGGTGGCCCCAGGTTCTGAAGACCGAGTTTGTTGTGGGAGGGTTGCTGATTTTGACCCTGACTTTTTCTTTATATATGATTGTCTTTTTACCCGCCTGGGGGATTCCTTCCCCTTTTCTGGTTTTGAAATAGAGGTACTGTCGCACTGCCAAGTTGCTCCTTCTCAACTCCACCCCAACTCTTAGAGTTTTATGAAAATTTACCAACTTGTTAGCCGAGAGATAGATTTTCTGACTTCTTTAAAGATCTTTTTCTATCTTTTCCATCTGACCAGACCATTTAGCGCTCAGATTAATAAACAACAGTGGGTATCCCTCCGAGCCATTCAGGGTCAGAAGGTCTTTTCAATCTTTGATAAATCTTTCCACAACTTCAAAAACTTTTTTCTTAGGGTCTAGGCCGTAGAGGGCCACCATCCTTTTTTCTTGAGTGATAACCATGAACCCTGATTTTCTCTTTATTGATTGGAGGCCTCCCCTGATGAGAAGTATGGTCTGGAGGATTTGGACGAGGTTAAGGAGGTCATTGTGGGATTTTTTCGAGAGCCTTAGGGAAGGGCTCCCCATCTGGATACAAAGAAATTTCTTCTGGGTTCTCCAAGCTTTGTGCGGATCAAACTAGGTAGTTTTTCTTTTTTGTAGTTGTTTCTGAAAATTTTCGACTTATATTTTCTGATTTGTTAGTTGATTCACTTTTTGTCTTTCCCTTTCGGAGATGGTGAAGAGCGACTCCAGTGCTTCCTACCAGAAAGTCCTGAAGGCTAAGAGGAGGGCTCGCGCCCGAGCTAATGCAGCTAGAGTCGGGGCTATTGGCGTTCCTCCGCTTTCTCCTCATGATTTGGGAACCTCCTCTCACCCTGTTTTGGTAACCACTGCCATTGCTTCTCCTCTTCCTTCTCCTATCCCCCAGTCTGACCTCCCTCCGAACTTGAAAAAAAGAAATGCAAGACCTCGGAGTCTGGCTCTTCTTCTTCTGGAGAGGCCAACTTTGATGGTCCCAAATTCGTTCGGAAGCACATCTTTTCTCATAGCCAAATTGCTATGGATGATGCTTCCCTTCGAAATCATCTTTAAATTTTGGTTCGGTGGGGGGGGGTGTTCGAACTGCTGGAGTCTGCACTGCTTTTCTTGATATTTTGGACAAAACTCCTTTGAGTACTTTGGAGCCTTCTCAAAAAATTGTGGAAGAGCTTTAGGGGAGGATTGTCCTTTATCAAGAAGAGGAGAAGAAACTTCAGGGGGAGGTTGCCTGGCTGAAGGAGGAACTGACCCGGCTTTAGGAGAGGGAGAAGAAGCTAATCGGCCAGTGTGCCATGGCGGAGGGTCTGAAGGAAAAGACGGAGCAAAACTATGACAGGGTCTTCTCTGAAAATATTGATCTTCAAAGGCAGTTGGAGTCTAATCGAGAAGCTTATCAGGAGCTGGAGGACTCGATTGTGGAGAGCTTAGAGGAGGCTTGAAGGGTGTTCAAGGAACAGGTCGGAGTTATCGCTCCTGACTTAGACCTTTCTCCTCTCCATCCCTACAAGATCGTTGTTGATGGAGCTATTGTCTCCCCTCCTCGTCCTGAGACAGACTCCAAGATGAAGACTCGCAGGCAAAGGATGGTTGAGTCTCCTCCTCATGAGGAGCAACAAGAGGGGCCCCTGCCGAGTTCTTTAGAGGTTTCGACTTCAGCTACCGATGACATTACTCCAACTTCCTCCGTTGCAAACCCAAGCGCCCTTCCTCTTGGTGATTCCAATCCTTTTTCCAATTGATTTTGGCTATTTGGGGCCCGACTTGTGGGCTCCCTTTGAACAATTTATCTTTTTATATGTTTGTTGTGATGGTTCCTGATTTTTTTGGCCTTTTGGTCATTAACAAAATATGTTACTTGGTTGGTTGCCCCTTTTGAATAAGGGCTTTTTACGAAATATTTTTTGCGCGTGCGTGCCTTGTTGTGAATTTTTGTGAGATTTTTATGAAAAAACCTATTGAAAAAATCTTTTTTACTAGGTGGGCTGTTTTTGTCTAAGTTACCGTAAGGTTTTTTCAAAGATTTGAGGCAGCCTTTGCCTTTGAGGGATTTTTCCTATCTCTTTTATATTCCTCACATATTCAATTTTTGCTTATTGAATTGTTTTCATGACTTAGGTTATTCTTGCGATGCATATTGATTTTTCTCGAGTTTTCTGACTAGTAGGTCGTTTAGTGATAATATTCCTGAGTTATTATAATCGTCTTCATAACCTCTTTATACGACTTGTACATCGTCATTTTATCCTGTCGACCACTTAGGTCGGGCATGGGATTTTCACATTTTTTCCAGCATAAATTGGTGCGTTTCATAGAACAATAATGGCAATAATGGAATTATAAAGAGACAGAATAAAATCTTTATTTGATGGAGGTAACTTTTGATCTTAGCTACTAAGGGAATTTTAACACTTATTGACCCTTAGCCTCCACTTTAATGCCTCATTAAAATCGTTTCAAGAAAATCCTTTTTTGGGAAAAAACCAAGAAGTCGGGAAAAAGAGTACATCAGGGAGTGGAGTTCACTTCTAATTATAATACCTCCTCATGTTGCAAGCATGCCACAACCTTGGGAGCTCGGCATGACTCAAGTCAGTTACTTTGTAAAATCCTTTTTCTAGGATTTCACTTATCTTATATGGCCCTTTCCAATTAGCAGCAAGTTTTCCTTCACCAAAATGTGATCAAGAGATCAAAAGATGATCAAAGGATCCCAGCATCCAAGATGATAAATTCCAAAAGATCATCCAAGGATGTCTAATACAATAGTAAAAAGTTCTATTTATACTAAACTAATTACTAGGGTTACAAAAATAAGTAAATGATGCAGAAATCCACTTTCGGGCCCTCTTGGTGTGTGCTTAGGCTGAGCATTGAAGCTTTCACGTGTAGAGGCCTTCTTTGGAGTTAAACGCCAGTTTGTAACTTGTTTCTGGCGTTTGACTCTAGCTTGCAACTTGTTTCTGGCGTTTAATGCCAGAATAGGGCAGAAAGCTAGCGTTGAACGCTAGTTTGCATCGTCTAAACTCGGGAAAAGTATGGACTATTATATATTGCTGGAAAGCCCTAGATGTCTACTTTTCAGCGCAATTGAGAGTGCACAATTTGGGTTTCTGTAGCTCCAAAAAAATCCATTTCGAGTGCAGGGAGGTCAGAATCTAACGGCATCAGTAGTCCTTTTTTCAGCATCTGAATCAGATTTTTGCTCAGGTCCCTCAATTTCAGCCAGAAAATACCTAAAATCACAGAAAACACACACAAAATCATAATAAAGTCCAGAAATGTAAATTTTGCTTAAAAACTAATAAAAATATATAATGAATCTCACAATATCAGTGAAACTTAGTCCCAATTAGATGAGCGGGGCTAGTAGCTTTTTGCTTCTGAACAGTTTTGGCATCTCACTTTATCCTTTGAAATTCAGAACGATTGGCATATATAGGAATTCAGAATTTAGATAGTGTTATTGATTCTCCTAGTTCAGTATGTTGATTCTTGAACACAACTACTTTATGAGTCTTGGCCGTGGCCCTAAGCACTTTATTTTCCAGTATTACCACCGGATACATAAATGCCACAGACACATAACTGGGTGAACCTTTTTAGATTTTAACCACTCAGTCTCAATCTTTTCACTTGGACCTTCATGACACAAGCGCATGGTTAGGGATAGCTTGATTTAGCCGTTTAGGCCTGGATTTTATTTCCTTGGGCCCTCCTATCCATTAATGCTAAAAGCCTTGGATCCTTTTTACCCTTGCCTTTTGGTTTAAAGGGCTATTGGCTTTTTCTGCTAGCTTTTTCTTTTTCTTTCTTTCTCTTTTTTTGCCATTTTTTTCGCTAATTTTTTTTCACTGCTGTTTCTTGCTTCAAGAATCAATTTCATGATTTTTCAGATTATCAATAACATTTTTCTTTGATCATCATTCTTTCAAAAACCAACAATTTTAACATTCATAAACTTCACTATAAAAAATATGCACTGTTCAAGCATTCATTCAAAAAATAAAAAGTATTCCCACCACATCAAAATAATTAGACTAATTTCAAGATAAAATTTGAAATCCAAGTACTTCTTGTTCTTTTGTAATTAGGCATATTTTATCATGTAAGAGAGGTGAACGATTCATGGAGTTATTCATAACTTTAAGACATAGACACTAGACACTAATGATCATGTAATGAAGACACAAACATAGATAGCACATAAAGCATAAAAATTGAAAAATAGAAAAAATAAGAACAAGGAAATTAAAGAACGGGTCCACCTTAGTGATGGCGGCTAGTTCTTCCTCTCGAAGGTCCAATGGAATGCCTAAGCTCTTCTATGTCTCTTCCTTGCCTTTGTTGCTCCTCCCTCACAGCTCTTTGATCTTCTCTAATCTCATGGAGAATGATGGAGTTCTCTTAGTGCTCCACCCTTAGTTGGTCCATGTTGTAACTCAAGCCTTCCAAAGAGGTGTTGAGTTGCTCCCAATAGTTGTGTGGAGGAAATTGCATCCCTTGAGGCATCTCAGGAATTTCATGAGGAATTTCCTCATGCTCTTGTTGAGGTCCATAAGTGGGCTCTCTTGTTTGCTCCATCCTTTTCTTAGTGATGGGTTTGTACTCTTCAATGAGGATGTCTCCTTCTATGTCAATCCCAGCCAAATTGCATAGATGACAAATGAGATGAGGAAAGACTAACCTTGCCAAGGTGGATGACTTGTCAGCCACCTTGTAGAGTTCTAGAGGTATGATCTCATGAACTTCCACTTCCTTCCCAATCATGATACTATGGATCATGATGACCCGATCCATAGTTACTTCAGATCGGTTGCTAGTAGGAATGATGGAGCGTTGGATGAACTCCAACCATCCTCTAGCCACAGGCTTAAGGTCCGATCTTCTCAATTGAACTGGATTGCCTTTTGAGTCTCTTTTCCATTGAGCTCCTTCCGCACATATGTCCATGAGGACTTGGTCCAACCTTTGATCAAAGTTGACCATTCTAGTGTAGAGGCGTACGTTTTCTTGCATTATTGGAAAGTGGAACGCCAACCTTACATTTTTCGGACTGAAATCTAAGTTTTTCCCCCAAACCCTTATAAGCCAATTCTTTGATTCGGGTTCATACTTTGATCATGGTTCCTAGTGATCCATGCATTAGCATAGAACTTTTGAACCATTAAGATTTTGACTTGTTGAATAGGGTTGGTGAGAACTTCCCAACCCTTTCTTCGGATCTCATGTCGGATCTCCGGATACTCATTTTTCTTGAGCATGAAAAGGACCTCAGGGATTACCTTTTTCTTGGCCACAACTTCATAGAAGTGGTCTTGATGGACCTTTGAGATGAATCTCTCCATCTCCTTTGATGCGGAGGTGGAAGCTTTTGCCTTCCCTTTCCTCTTTCTAGAGGTTTCTCTGGCCTTAGGTGCCATAAATGGTTATGAAAAAACAAAAAGCAATGCTTTTACCACACTAAACTTAAAAGGTTTGCTTGTCCTCGAGCAAAGGAAGAAAGAAAGAAGGGAAAGAAGTAGAAAATGGAGGAGATGGAGGGAGGAATTGGAGGAGAAGGAGATGAAAGATAAGTTCGGCCAAGGGGGTATAAGGTTATTGTGAAGTGTGAAAATGAAGGAGTGAAGGGGGGTATTTAAAAGGAGAGTGGCCGAATGGAATTGGGTGGGTTTGGGAGGGAAAAAAGTATTTGAATTTGAAAGTGAGGTAGGTGGGGTTTTTGGGGAAGAGATATGGATGTGATTGGTGAAGAGAATATAGGGAAGTGGATAGGATTTGATTGGTGAATGGTGTTTTGGGTAGAGTGTTATAGAGTTGTGTGAGGGGGAGAGAGAGAAAGAGGTGGGGTAGGTGGGGATCCTGTGGGGTCCACAGATCCTGATGGGTCAAGGATTTCTCATCCCGAACCATTATAAGCCAATTCTTTGGATTCGGGTTCATACTTTGATCATGGTTCCTAGTGATCCATGCATTAGCATAAAACTCTTGAACCACAGAGAAACATAATAAATATTGGACATATAGGATGAAACAAAATATAGATTACAATCATAGAGAAGTAAACACATAAGAATAAAATAATTATGGCTAAATAATATAACCATGAATAAAGGCTCAAATCTTCACAGGTTGTGTGCTCTTTAGCTCAAACATCATGTTCCAAAAACAACTTCAAGCAATTTTTAACATAAGAGTTTTGATTAAAATTAGTGAAATTTTGTTCCAAAGATAGCTTTTTAGAAGAAACTTATTGTCTTTTCAATCAAGTAAAGCATGCATGCAACTAACCTATTACTATGCAATTTATCCTATTCTATAAAAGAAAGAAAATCTAACTAAAATATCCTAATTTATTGGTGCTAGGGAAGAGAAATTACCTCCGAAAGTCAGGTACTGACCGACCTCCCCACACTTAAGGCTTTGCACCGTCCTCGGTGCCATCTGTCAGGAACAGTAGTGGGGTGGTGGCAGTATCTCCACAGTCGAAGCCATCATGGCTCTCTGTGCTGGTGAATGAAGTAGAGTCTGGAGTGCCTGGATTGTCGTCAGGTCTGTAATTGCCTGTGAGGAGCTCCTTAAGGTAGTTGAAACGGCGTTGTGAGGAGCTCCTTGAGGTAGTTGAAACGGCGTTGGTTGCGGCGCTCTCAGAGCTTGGCTTTCTTTTCGTGTGCTTCCAACCGCTTCAGTATTTGATGCAGCAGCTGGCTAGTAGATGGGGGAGGAGCTGTAGCATCCTCTGTGGACTGGCTAGTAGTGGCAAGTTGTGGCCTGAGATATCTCCCGTTAGGGACATACTGATCATCCCGTGGAAGAATGACTTTGGTGTCTCCAGCTCTGTAGGATGCTCCGACTGCTGAGATAAGATCAAAGACCAATGCGGGGAAAGGTAGGTTGCCCGCAATCTGCACATGTTTCATAGCATTCCGGATATGTCTCGGTAAATTAAGAGGCTGGTCTGTGAGGATGCACCATAGTAGAACGGCCATGTCTGCTGTGAAGGAGGACTCATGAGTACTCGGAAAGACGTAATGGGACATAATCTGTGCCCATACGTGAGCCTCTAAGGTGAGTGTAGAAGCTGAGATTCCCTTAGGACGGGAACGATGGTATCCGAAGATCCATTTACTGCCAGGTCAAGCGATAACTCTGAGAACAGCGTCCCAGTCAAAGGTGTATGCCTGGCGCTTGATTGCGGCTTTCTGAAAGGCGTCCAATCCTTCTGGAGCAGGTGGGTGATCTAAGGCTTGCTGTATGGCCTCTTCTGTAATGGGGACTTGCTTTTGGCGTAAATAGATGGACTGCAGAGGCGGCAGGTGGAAGTTGGAGTAGAACTCAACAACCCAAGAAAGATTAACCTGTCGTGGCTGTCTCTGTAAGAATCCCCAATGTCTTTGTGCAATTTGTGGCTCAACAAATTCAGCGATACGAGGCAAAAGGATAAGAAGGTGTTCATTGTTGTAATTTCGAGCTGCTAGAATAGGAAACATCTGCTCACAGTAGTGATTTGAAAATCGTGCAGTGTCCTTGGCTGGGAAGGCTCTCTCAGAGATAAAGCAAGGAAGGGGATTGAGTGAGTGATAAACAATGCACGGTAAAGAGGAAAGTTAAATCCAAAGAATTAAAGCAAGGAAAGGGATGGAGTGAGTGAAAATCAGTGCACGGTAAAGATGAATGAAATAAACACATGGTCATGACAACATGTGAAAAGATCAAGAAAGGGAATAGAATAAGTGCACGATAGGGAAGTAGATGCAAGATGTTTATTGGCATGCCGGCAAGGGCATGAGTAGCATAGATCAAGCATCACTTCGTAACAAACTATCACGTTTGTACTGGCAATTAAATTCAGTTAATAAAATAGTAAAGGGAATATGTGAAAAACATGCTTTGAATAGTAAGAAGTATAATAGAGAAGTGCATAATGCCATATGGGCTTTTTCACAAACACATAGCATGCATGGTAAATAAGTTATAAAAAGTATTAAAGCAAACATGCAAGCAACCCTTTAAAGAAAATAATATATAATTGCCAAATATATAATGAGGAATAAGGACTCAAATAAATTTCTAACACCATGTAAAAAGGAAAGAGAAGAAAGGAAATATGGATAATGAAAAAAAAGAAAAGAAAAGAAAATAACATATAAAATAAGAAGAATGATGGAAAAGGAAGGAGGGAAAAAGAAAATAAAACCTTGTTAATGGAGGTGAGAGAGAGAGAGTGTGTGAAAGGTGAGATAGAAGGAAGAAAGGAGAAGGAAGAAATAAGGAGGGAAAAGAAAAATTAGGATTTGGAGGAGAGAAAGATAAGATATTTTGGCAATTTTGGTTGAGCTGTGCGGTGCAGGCGACGCGGCCGCGTGGGGCACGCGTTCGCGTGATTGCGCTTTAATTAGTTGACATGGTCGCGTCGGTCACGTGACTCATGTTATGCTTCTGGCGCGAGTACAGCCTCGCACCTGCACAACTCTCTGTTCAAATTGATATATTTGCCGAATTTGGGGTGACGCGATCGCGTAGGGCATGCGATCGCGTGAGTGGGCTTCAGAAGGGATGACGCGGATGCGTCAGCGACGCGGTCGCGTGATAGGGTTGGTGCGTCCAGCACCATTCCAGCACCACTCTCGCACAATATTTCATTGTGCACCCCTGTTTACGTCGAAAATCAGGGCACGCGGCCGCGTGGGGCACGCGGTCGCGTGGGTGGGCATTATCCCCATGTGACGCGGACGCGTCAGCGACGCGGTCGCGTGGGACGATTTGTGCCACTGGCACGCCTCCAACCATGCTCCAGCGTGACTCTCTGTTCGTTTTATATTTTTTCCCCTCTCCTTGCGACGCGGACGCATCGCTGATGCGGTCGCGTCGCGTGGCATTTTTTTTATGCAAATGCAGATGCACGAAATGTGCTGATAAAGAGAAGAGTTATTAAATAGAAAAACTAAAAAGAAAAGAACGATCATACCATGGTGGGTTGTCTCCCACCTAGCACTTTGCTTTAACGTCCGTAAGTTGGACGCTCCATTAGCTCAATCTTCTACCATGTGGGGATCTTCCAAGAGGAAGATCTCAAGCTCTTTGTTTTTCTGCATCTTCTCGCCATGGTACAGCTTCAGACGTTGTCCATTAACTTTGATAAGTTCAGAGCTTGAAGGATGGCTTAGGTGATAAACTCCATATGGTTTGGCCTTCTCTACTCTGTATGGACCTTCCCATCTTGATCTCAACTTGCCTGGCATGAGCCTCAGTCGAGATTTGTAAAGGAGGACTAAATCCCAGGTTGGAACTCTTTGCTCTTGATGTGCTGATCATGTACAACCTTCATCTTCTCCTTGTATATTCTTGAGTTCTCATAAGCTTCTAGGCGAAGGCTTTCCAGTTCTTGCAGTTACAACTTCCTTTCAGCTCTGGCTTTCTCAATTCCCATGTTGCACTCCTTGACTGCCCAAAAGGCTTTGTGCTCTACTTCAACTGGGAGATGATAAGCTGTTGCAACCTTATGAATTATCCCATGCTTCTTTATTAATCCTGTTAGTCTCCTGTTACAAAAATGGGTGCCTTGATCGCTCATGATTGCTCGTGGTGATCCAAGGCGGCAAATAATATGGTTTCTCACAAAGAAAACAACAGTGTTAGCATCATCAGTGTGGGTAGGAATTGCTTCCACCCATTTGGAAACGTAATCCACAGCTAACAATATATAAAAATAACCATTAGAATTTGGAAACGGACCCATGAAGTCAATGCCCCAAACATCAAAAATTTCACAAAAAAGCATGATTTGTTGAGGCATCTCATCCCTCCTGGATATATTACCAAATTTTTGGCATGGGAGACAAGATTTACAAAACTCAGCAGCGTCTCTAAAAAGAGTAGGCCACCAGAATCCACAATCTAAGATCTTTCTAGCTGTTCTTTGAGGGCCAAAATGTCCTCCACTCGCAGATGAGTGGCAGGCCTCTAAAATGGACTGGAATTCTGATTGAGGCACACAAAGTCTAATTACCTGATCAGTGCCACATCTCCATAAATATGGGTCATCCCATATATAATATTTAGTTGATGCTTAAAAAGGTGTGGAGGAAATGTGCGGCTAACTAGATAATTAGCTACAGGTGCATACCAAGGGACTACTTCAGATACTGCATGCAGGTTATCCAGTGGGAAATTATCATCTATAGGAGTAGAATCATCCTTGATGTGCTCAAGGTGACTCAAGTGGTCTGCCACTAGATTCTGGTTACCACTCCTATCCTTTATTTCTAAATCAAATTCTTGTAATAGCAGTATCCAACGTATGAGCCTTGGTTTGGACTCCTTTTTAGCTAATAGATACTTTAAAGCTGCATGGTTCGAATACACTACTACTCTAGTACCAAGTAAATAAGCTCGGAATTTATCCAGAGCAAAAACAATAGCAATAAGCTCTTTATCAGTAGTAGTATAATTGGACTGGGCAGCGTCTAAAGTCTTAGACACATAAGCAATAACAAAAGGATCCTTACCTTCACGCTGAGCCAGCACTGCTCCTACTGCATGGTTAGAAGCATCGCACATGATTTCAAACGGCTGGCTCCAGTCTGGTCCTCTCACAATTGGAGCTTGAGTCAGTTCGGTCTTCAGCTTATCAAACGCTTGTTTGCAATCCTCACTGAACTCGAACTCAATATCCTTCTGCAGTAATCTAGATAAGGGAAGTGCTACCTTACTAAAGTCCTTAATAAATCTCCTGTAAAAACCTGCATGACCAAGGAACGAACAGACTTCCCTCATAGAGGAGGGGTAAGGTAAACTAGAAATAACATTCACCTTTGCTGGGTCTACAGAAATGCCAGTATTAGATACAACATGTCCTAGTACAATCCCTTGTTTTACCATAAAGTGACATTTTTCAAAATTTAATACAAGGTTTCTATTGACACATCTATCTAATACTCTAGATAGTCCATCTAAGCAAAGGCTAAAAGAATCACCATAAACGCTAAAATCGTCCATAAAAACCTCCATACAGTCCTCAATCAGATCAGAGAAAAGACTCATCATGCACCTTTGGAAAGTGGCCGGTGCATTGCACAGGCCAAAGGGCATTCTCTTGTAAGCATAAGTCTCAAAAGGACATGTAAAGGTAGTCTTTTCCTGATCCTCAGGAGCTATATGAATTTGGAAGTAGCCTGTGTAGCCATCTAAAAAGCAATAATGTGATTTACCTGACAGACGATCTAGCATTTGATCAATGAATGGGAGTGGGTAGTGATCCTTACGAGTAGCTTGGTTGAGATGCCTGTAATCAATGCAGACTCTCCAAGCGTTCTGTACTCTGGTTGCTATGAGCTCTCCATGCTCATTCTTCACTGTAGTTACACTCCAGACTTCTTGGGCACCACTTGTACTGGGCTAACCCATTCACTATCTAAGATGGGGTAGATAATACCTGCCTCTAATACTCTGGTCACTTCCTTCTTGACAACCTCTAAAATAGTGGGGTTCAATCTTCTTTGGGGTTGATGAACAGGTCTTGCTCCTTCTTCTAAAAATATCCTATGCTCACAAACCTGAGGATTGATGCCTACTATGTCTGCTAAACTCCACCCAATTGTTTTCTTGTGCTTCCTCAGCACACTAAGTAACTGCTCTTCCTATTCAGGAGTGAGGTCCTGTGCAATAATAACTGGAAACTTCCGCTGGTCCTCAAGGTAAGCATATTTGAGGTGTGGAGGGAGAGATTTTAATTCCAACTTCTGGTTATGGTCTGGCTCTGGATTATCTGGAACTAGTGACAGTGGTAGAGTACCTGCATTGTCCTCGGAATTCCCCACACTTGGACCTTGTCCTATATACTTATCATCAAACTCTTCCTGGTGAATTTCAGCTACGGTTTCATCTATGATGTCACACTGGAAGATTGAACGATCTTCTTGAGGGTTGTTTATGACTCCATTCAGATTGAAGATTACTATTCGGCCATCTATCTCAAAGGAGTATGTTCCTGAAAAAGCATCTAATTTGAATTTTGATGTCTTCAGGAATGGTCTCCCAAGTAGGATTGATGATGGCTTATCTGAGTCATTATGGGGCATCTCCAAGATATAAAAATCAGTGGGGAATGTGAGCCCTTTAATGTTCACTAAAACGTCTTCAGCAACTCCAGCCACTGCAATAATGCTTTTATCTGCTAACACAAAATAAGCTGCCGACCTTTTTAAGGGAGGAAGCCTCAAAACATCATATACAGATAAAGGCATTATACTAACACATGCTCCTAAATCACACATGCAATCATAAATTACTACACCACCAATAGTACAACTAACTATACAAGGACCTAGGTCACTACATTTTTCAGGTAAATTTCCCATTAAAGCAGATATAGAGCTTCCTAAAGAAATAGTTTCTAATTCATTAATTTTGCCTTTATGTATGCACAAATCTTTTAGAAACTTTGCATATTTAGGTACCTGTTGAATGACATCAAAAAGGGGAACAGTTACCTCAACCTTTTTGAAGATTTCTACCATTTTGGGGTCA
This sequence comes from Arachis duranensis, assembly GCF_000817695.3. NCBI lineage: Eukaryota > Viridiplantae > Streptophyta > Magnoliopsida > Fabales > Fabaceae > Arachis > Arachis duranensis. Next base: position 362,657 of record NW_026264911.1, read on the forward strand.
GGTTCCAACTGCTTCCTGGGCTTCCTTGCAAGTTGTGGAAATGGAATGGGAGTGGTGTTTTCTGCAGTGTCTACGCCTTTTGGTGCTTCCTCCTGTGGTTGAGCTTCTTCTTCTTCAGCTATGTCCTGTATGTCCTCTTCCTTTTCAACATCTTCTATTTCTACTACCTTTTCAGCTGAGGCGTGTTTTGGTGGGCTTGGCTCCTCCTAATTCCTCTCCTGCAATGTGGTTCCGGACCTTAGGGTGATGGCATTAATACCACCCTTTGGGTTAGGTAATAGTTGAGAGGGGAGTCCACCAAAGCTTGAGGACTGATTGTTGGAGTTATTCATTGATCCAATCTGTGAGACAAGGGCTTGCAAAATAGAATTCAAACCATTCAGAGTATAAGTAAGGTTGTTTTTCGTGGCCTGTTGCCTCCGATCATTGAATTGTAGTAATTCATCTTTAGGAGATGAAGAGGGATAAGTGATTTGAGAGGTTTGCTGAGATGCTTGAGGCTGTCTTAAATGAGATGCTCTGTAGGACTGAGTCTGATTCTGCTGCCTGAAGTTGTTATTATTATTCCACCTTTGATTTTCATTGTTATCTCTGCCTCCTCTGTTATGATTATCTCTCCAACCCTGATTAGAATTATCTCTCCAGCCTTAGTTAGAATTATCCTGCCATCATTGGTTATAGTTGCCACCTTGATTGTACCCTTGATTGGGACGGTCATAAAAGTTATGAGTGGCTGCTACAGTGTTGTCTTCTTGTTGGAGCTGCGGACACTCATCGGCATAGTGACTGTAATCTGCACAGATTTTGCACACTCTTTGTGGAACTAACTGCTGGCTGTGCTGTGGTGGAGAAGGCTGAACTTGCTGAGGTTATTGTTGATTCAGTTGCATCTGCTTCAGCAAGTTAGTCATTTCACATAAGCTCTGAGCTATAGCAGCAGTCTCTTTACTAGTGGATACCTCTGCAACAGCTCTTGACCGACTTTGTCTCTGCCTATGATTCCTAGTAGAGTCAGCTAAGTCGCTGATCAATTGCCATGCTTCTTCCGTAGTCTTGTACTTTTTCATAGAACCATTGCTAGCACCTTCCAGTGTGGTCCTATCTTGACATTTAAAACCCTGTGTAAAGTAACCGAGCAACACTATCTTGTCAATCATATGATGGGGACATGCATCTCGAAGAGTATTGAATCATTCCGAGTACTCATAGAGGGTCTCAGATTCATCCTGAATGATCATAGACATGTCCTTCCTCAGCTTATTGGCAACTTCAGCTGGAAAGAATTTATCCAGAAACTCTCTCCTAAGTGCATCCCAGTTGGAAACGGTTGCTCCAGGTTGAGTGTAGTACCACTCTCTTGCCTTTTCCTCTAGAGAAAATGGGAAGGCTTTCAATAGAATAGAGATTTCATCAGTGCCATCACGCTTAACAGTAGAACAAGCAGTATGAAAATCCCTATGATGCTTGATAGGCTCTTGAGCAGGTAAGCCATGAAACTTGGGTATCAAGTTGAGTAGTGAAGACTTTATTTCAAAATCTATAGCTACTGCTGGGTGGTGCGCCTGGAATGGTTGGAGCGTAAAATTAGGGGCTCCTTTCTCCTGGATAGTGACTCTTCTAGGCGCTGCCATGTCACCTGCACATAAATGAACTGGATCAGTAGAGAGGGAGCTTGTTTCTTCCTTAGATGACGGTTCCGGTTCGTCCTCAAAGAGGAGTCACCGACGCCTAGCTTGCCTTATATGTGAAAGAGTTCTTTCAATCTCAGGGTCAAATGCTGGCAAGCTTGGATCAGGAAGTGAACGCGTCATTTAACGAAAGAAATGTACAGCTCATAGTGATAGAATGAGAAGAAAAATTGCAATAAAAAATAAATACTAATCAATAAATTAACACACTGTTACAACTCCCCGGCAACGGCGCCAAAAATTGATGCGGCGAAAATTGGTGAATTAAAAATCATTAAAATATATACGTTGCAAGTATAGTTCTTAACTCACCAGAAATCCACTTATCAATTTAGAAAGGTTTCATAGGAATTTAAAATTAAAATACTGGGAGTATGAATCCCAGGTCGTCTCCCAACGAGTTGCAGAAAAGTGTGCTATTTTATTAATCAGATGTTTTCAAAAAGGTTTGAGTTGAGTAAACAGAAAATAAAATTGGAGAATTTGAACTCTAAGAGTCACGTTAGCTACACTAACGTGAACTCTAACATAGGGACAAAAGGCACCAAGCAATGTTAATGGGGAAGGTGAGCCCCAATAACGCTTGCGAAAGGGGTATATGCCAACGTTAGTGGAAAAAGTTAGTGCCACTAACGTTGGCGAAGCAAAAAGACCCACGTTAACAGCCACGTTAACTAAGTTAACGTGGTAGTTAACATGGAAGGAAAGGGAGATGCCAACGTTAGTGGAAAAAGTGAGTGCCACTAACGTTGGCGAAGCAAAAAGACCCACGTTAACTTCCATGTTAACTAAGTTAACATGGTAATTACGGTGGGCAAAAGTCCCACCTGGCAGCCTGACCATGCTCTCTTCAAACACGTATAACTTGAGCCATAAAGCTTCAATTGAGCTGATTCCAGTTGCGTTAGAAAGTTGACATTCAGAGCTTTCCAACGATATATAATACTTTATAGTGGGAACGAAATTGGAGCACAAACAAGAGGCATATTTTAAGCCCCAAAAACACCAACTGGGCAGCAAGTGCAACGTTAGCCACAATAACTTTAGCACTAACGCCACACTTGTAGCGTTAGTGTGGCTAATTTTAGCACTAACTTTAGCACCTGGACCTCAACTTGTTTCACTTCTCTTTCAAGGACCACCCAACCTCAAGGAAGTAAGCACACAAGTGTCAACCAATCAAGGCCACAAGAAGCATCTAGAACAGGAATTTTCATTTAATTGTAATTTGCTTTTAATTTCATTTTTTAATTTAGGAGAGCCTATATAAAGGCCTTAGTTTTTACATTGAGGGACATTCAAAAAATAGGGGATTGAAGAGGGGTCTTCGGACTCCCTCCCCTCACACACTTTTCCTTCTCTTTCTTTTCTTTGTACTTTTCATTTATGAATTTTGAAGTTTTAATTTTAGTTTTAATCTTCATCTTTACTTTTCTGCACTTTCTTTCTTTTCTATTTTTGTAGAGCAATGATCAACTAACTCTTTTCATTGGGTTAGAGAGCTCTATTGTGATACAATGGATCAATATTAGTTTTCATTCTTCTTCTTCTATCTTTTCTCTTGATTTTACTAGAGAGCTTTCGATCCTCATCCAATTGGGTAGTTATCTTGGAAAATAAGCTATTCATACTTGGATCTCTTCTGAACCTTGGAAGAGGAATGAAGAGATCATGCTAGAAATGCTTTCTCATGCTGGACCAAATTGGGTTTGGAAGGATATGTGACTATAATCCTACCAACACTTGATTTGGGAATGCATGTGGTATAATCAGTGACCATACTTCATCTCTTCTCACGAGCAATTGACCAAGGAATTGGCTATTGATCAAGATTTGAGAGATTGAATTCCAAGGAATTGGGATCCAATCACTTATGCCATTTTACTTTTCTGCACTTTATTGCTTTCTTTACTTTTATGCCATTTACATTTCCTTGTTGCTTATCACTCCAATATGATTCGTCTAACTAGGATAATCAATTAATCATTGATTGCTTAATCCGTTAATCTCTGTGGGATTTGACCTCACTCTTTTGTGAGTTATTACTTGACGACAATTCGGTATACTTGCCGAAGGAAGATTTGTTGAGAGACAAGTTTTCTGCGCATCAAGTTTATGGCGCCATTGCCGGGGATTAATTGTGATTAACAAACTACCGGTTGATTGATTTACTAGATTAGACACTTTTCTTTTGTCTTTGTTTTCTTTTGTTTCTTTATTTTCTTTCGCTAACTAACTATTTGTGATATTGCCTCACTGGGAATTTCCTCATCTGTGACAAGGGGAATTCCAATCTCTTTTACCTTGGTAATTGTTGTTTGATACAGAGTAATTTGAAGAAAAATGGAGTATAGATCATCTTTTGGTCAATCAAGTTACTTGGGATACTTCTCCCCACCACAAAATAATTCATGCTATTATGGTAATGGTGGTTGGGAATATCAAGAACATGAAACGGGGTGCTTTTTAGAGCCACAAAATGGTCCATATTTTGGTGAAATTGATCACTGCTCAAGTTGTGGCTGTGAAGATCAAAGTCAAAGAGATTTCACTCATTCATACCCCATTAATCAAGAGTCATCACCTTTCAATTATACAACCTCACCTCCAAGTTTCACATGCCTAAATCCTTCATTATTTGAGTATGCCTCAGCACAAAGGTTTATCCCAAATCCATACAATTCATTTCATCATCCACAAAACTCAATCCACTACCCACAAGACTCATACCACTTTCAGAACACACAACCACAAAACAACCAACCATTACAACCTACCCAAACTCCTTTAGATAGACTTGCTAGGATGGAACTCATCCTTGAAGAACTCAAAAGAAGTAGAGAAGAAGATATACTCACTAGGATAGAACTCCTCCTTGAAAAAATAATGAAGACAGTCGAAGAGGAGAAAATAGCAGAAAGGGACCATGAAGAAAAATTGAGACAGAATGCACAACTCTATTCTGAAGAACAATTCATTGAAGAGCTGAAATCACAAAGAGAGACCACTTCACTCTCTCCAGAAACAGAGGAGTGCATTCAACGGTCAAGAACAAGGGAGGAAGTTAATCAAGGGAGCCCACACTCCAATGAAACAGAGAGTTGCATAAAGGGTGAGTTCATTGAGCCACCAATTCAATAAGCACTTGATGAAGAGGATGCTCCAACCATCATACAACACCCAAGTCCTGAAATCAAGGTGGTGAAGGCAGTCAACATGAGCACTAAAAAGAGGATGGTGACCAAGAAAAAAAGGACAATATCCATGAAGAAGAAAAGGTCAATCAAAAGCCATCCCATCCTTACCCTAACAAGCAAGTCTACTCAAGCTAACAACAAAAGAAAGCTTGCTGGGGAGAGGCACTCTAAGAAAGGGCATTAACTGGATCCTCTTTCATCTTGAGGTCATTCCTCTTAACAAACTGGAAGAAGAGGAAGAAAGTCATGAACAACATGTCAAGCTAATGACATTAAAAGAGCGCTTGTTGGGAGGCAACCCAACCGTAGGTAACATTTTCTTTCCTTGCTTAGTTTACTTTCAATAATTTAGCATATGATTGCATTCTAAGTTTGGTGTTGCCATGCAACAATTTCATTTTCAATCTTCATTGGGTACTTGCAACATTCTAAATTGAGGGTGTCACACTAAGTTTGGTGTTGCCACTTATTTTTCATGCAAGGTACCAAGCACACCACTTATTAATGCAATCAAAATGTCTATGTTTGTATCTCTTGTGCCTTTATTATGTCCTTAATCTTGCTTGCTGAAACACATGCATACTCACACTTCATTCTAAGACATTCATGATCCATCATAGACCCCATCACCACTGTTTTAATTGTTGTTTGAGCATATGCAAGCATTCTAAGGTTAGTGTGGGAAGGGAAAGAATAGGAATAAAAGGGCAACAACAATGAAGATAAACTACAAGGTGGTAAAGTTCCTTTCTCCTCTTACTTTTTTCCAGCACTTTAAATTGCATGATTGTCTTCTATTTTCTTTGTATGCATGTGTGATTACTCCTTGTGAATAAGCATCATTTGATATTTGATTTGTAACATGTTGCTATGATATCATGATTATCATCTTGAGTTTTACTTGTACCCAAAATCTTTTAGAATGCAACAAAGAAATCATTCTTTTGAAAGGAAAATGTTGAAGAATTTTATAAATCATGGGGCAAGAAAAAGATTAAAAGGAGTGGAGGTTCTGATTGTATGATTGCGTATTGAGGTTGCATGTTTGTGAAAACTTGCATGGGAGCTCATAGACAGGAAATGAAGTTTAGAGAAGTATTATAGAATTTCTCAAACATCTATTGATCCAAGAAGCAATAACAAAAGAAAACAAAAGAAAAAGAAAAAAAAACAAAGAACAAGCCCAAGGCTCTGAGCATCAATTACTAGGAAGAAAAAGAAAGAAACAAGAACTCAAAGAGTTATTGTCCTAGTTAAATGCTTGTGGTGGATTTGCATCAAAGAGAGAGGCTTGAGCAAGTAAATCCTAAGGGGTGCTTCAACACCTAATACCTTAGACCAACTGGTTTGGGAGTATTGATTGAAAGCTTATCTTAAAAAGCCACTTTGATACATGACACCTAAGGTCGAGGCCAAGATACAAAAAGAAAAAAAATGCTAGAAAATAAGTGCTGCTTCAAGGTGACAATCTATAAAGAGACTTCCATAATATCATTTGAATGAAAATCCTAAGATCTAAGACTTCCAAAATGTGAGGACTAATGAGCACTGGAATCCTTGCATATGCATACAAATTAGAGTTCACCCCACTGTCACTTATTCACTTCACCCACTAAGGCATCATAAGCAATTCTTCAATACATTCCAATTAAAGAGAATTCTTTGTGCATAGTTCTTTTCTTGCTTGGGGACAAGCAAGCTTTAAGTTTGGTGTTGTGATGCCAGGGCATCTTGGCTAGTTTTACTAGCCATTTTTTTGTATGCTTTAGGTTGGTTTCATGCATTTTCTTAGGAAATAAGCAAGTATTTTCAAACAATCAGACCATGATTCAAGCAAACATTGTGAATTTTGAATGATTTCATGAGAATTATGCATAAATTGAATGATAAATTGGATGATGCATGATCCCATGATTAAGAGCAAGACTTTTATGCACTTTGTTTGATTGATTTCAGGCCAAAAGAAGAAGAGAAGAGCCACGTTAGTGGCTACATTAGTTACACTAACGTGGGCACTAACGTGGAAGGAAGGAAAGCCCCAACGTTAGTGAGAAAAGTTAGTGGCATTAACTTTGAAGAAGGAGAGCATGGAACGTTAGTAAGGAAGACCCACGTTAAGAGTCACGTTAGCTACACTAATGTGAACTCTAACGTAGGGAAAAAAGGCACCAAGCAACGTTAATGGGGAAGGTGAGCCCCAATAACACTTGCAAAAGGGGTATATGCTAACGTTAGTGGAAAAAGTGAGTGCCACTAACGTTAGTGAAGCAAAAAGACCCACGTTAACAGCCACGTTAACTAAGTTAACGTGGTAGTTAACGTGGAAGGAAAGGGAGATGCCAACGTTAGTGGAAAAATTGAGTGCCACTAACGTTGGCAAAGCAAAAAGACCCACGTTAACTTCCACGTTAACTAACGTGGGCAAAAGTCCCACCTGGCAGCCAGACCATGCCTTCTTGAAACATGCGTAACTTGAGCCACAAAGCTCCAATTGAGGTGATTCCAGTTGCGTTAGAAAGCTGACATTCGGAGCTTTCCAACGATATATAATACTTTATAGTGGAAACGAAATTGGAGCACAAACAAGAGGCATCTTTTAAGCCTCAAAAACACCAACTGGGCAGCAAGTGCAACGTTAGCCACAATAACTTTAGCACTAACGCCACACTTGTAGCGTTAGTGTGGCTAACTTTATCACTAACTTTAGCACCTGGACCTCAACTTGTTTCACTTCTCTTTCAAGGACCACCCAACCTCAAGGAAGCAAGCCCACAAGTGTCAACCAATCAAGGCCACAAGAAGCATCTAGAATAGGAATTTTCATTTAATTGTAATTTGCTTTTAATTTCATTTTGTAATTTAGGAGAGCCTATATAAAGGCCTTAGTTTTTACATTGAGGGACATTCGAAAAATAGGGGATTAAAGAGGGGTCTTCGGACTCCCTCCCCTCACACACTTTTCCTTCTCTTTCTTTTCTTTGTACTTTTCATTTATGAATTTTGAAGTTTTAATTTTATTTTTAATCTTCATCTTTACTTTTCTGCACTTTCTTTCTTTTCTATTTTTGTAGAGCAATGATCAACTATCTCTTTCATTGGGTTAGAGAGCTCTATTGTGATACAATGGATCAATATTAGTTTTCATTCTTTTTCTTCTATCTTTTCTCTTGATTTTACTAGAGAGCTTTCGATCCTCATCCAATTGGGTAGTTATCTTGGAAAATAAGCTATTCATACTTGGATCTCTTCTGAACCTTGGAAGAGGAATGAAGAGATCATGCTAGAAATGCTTTCTCATGCTGGACCAAATTGGGTTTGGATGGATATGTGACTATAATCCTACCAACACTTGATTTGGGAATGCATGTGGTATAATCAGTGACCATACTTCATCTCTTCTCATGAGCAATTGACCAAGGAATTGGCTATTGATCAAGATTTGAGAGATTGAATTCCAAGGAATCGGGATCCAATCGTTTAAGATTGCCAAGGAGATCAATGAATGCATTGATTGAGGAAGAAGATGAGAATGAACTTGATCTGGAGGATTGCAATATCTCTTGATCCCAATGTTCATTTTATTTTTAGTTCTTACATTTACTTTTCTTGCCATTTTACTTCTCTGCACTTTATTGCTTTCTTTACTTTTATGCCATTTACATTTCCTTGTTGCTTATCACTCCAATATGATTCATCTATCTAGGATAATCAATTAACCATTGATTGCTTAATCCGTTAATCTCTGTGGGATTCGACCTCACTCTTTTGTGAGTTATTACTTGACGACAATTCGGTTTACTTTCCGAAGGGAGATTTGTTGAGAGACAAGTTTTTCGCGCATCAGAAAGACATTGTAAATAAAAATAAAAAATAATCAATAAAAAATAAAAGTAATCCTTGTATTAAATAATCCTAAAAATATTCCAATGGTAAAATTAAACAAAGCAAAGGACATGGAAGAGTAAAGCCAAGTAAAAATAACGAACTAGAATGACGAAGTCCTAATGAGGTAATAACTCTTCTCAGTATCCCAATGCAAAAAGTGGTAGAAAAATAAAATCCTAAGAACTATGAATGTCTAGAGAGAAAAACCTAGAGGAGGAGTAAAAACTAGATCTAAAACTAAAACTGTGTAGAATGAATTGTTGTCTCTGGTTTCTGCATGTTCTCTGGCTCTAGTCTGCTGTTCTGGGCCAAAAACTGGGTTAAAATAGGGCCCAAAATCGCCCCCAGCGAATCCTGCAGATTATGCAGATCGCGCACGTCATGCGATCGGGTCATCCATGCGGACGCATCATTCGCGTTTTTCCCTGCCACGCGTTCGCGTCATCCATGCCTCCGCGTCACTTGTGCTTTTCCATTCCGCGCGGTCGCGTGAGCTATGCGGCCGTGTCACTGCGATTTCTCCTCTTTCGCGCGAACGCCTGAGCAATGCGGCCGCATCACTTCTCGCTGGTTATCTCCTCAATTTCTTGTGTTCCTTCCATTTTTGCTAGCTTCCCTTCCATTCTCCAACTCATCCATGACCTATAAAGCCTGAAACACTTAACATACAGATCACAACATCGAATGGGATAAAGGAGAACTAAAATGCATAATTAAAAAGTCTCTAGGAAGCAGTTTTCAACCATGTAGTAATTTCAGGAAGGAAATATAAATGCATGCTAAATTAATGAATAAGTGGGTAAGGATCGTGATAAAACCACATAATTAAACACAATATAAACCATAAAATAGTGGTTTATCACTCACCTTCAAAAAGATAAGATAAGATAACAAAGTTATCTCAAGGAAGGTCACTCCATATTACTATAAATACACTGGAGCACCCAGGTATAACTAATACTTCAATTCTACAAAAAACCTGCCTAAAGCCTGTGCTAACGTAAGCATCGGAGTCTCTTGCAGGTACCACCACCCTCCGGTGACCAACGATCAGTAGCACCACAAGATCCAGCAAGTCGGACACAATAGCTCTGAGTACACCAGAAGATCTCGTCCGAGATCGACCTCTAGTTTCAAGTAACTCCCGAAACATTGGCGCCGTTGCCAGGGAATCTGGAAGTCATCCCATCAACATGGCAAACAACCTTGCCAACGACCTTAACTCCGGATTAGAAGAAGGAACACCACTCAAGAACACGGATGCCACACCACCTCCCCAAAAGATACACACTAGCCCAAGGGAAACAAACAGACTCAAAACACATAAATCTTAGATGCCATCCATGAACAGTAGGATCGCGTCAAATAGCTCAAACAAGAGGCCGAATGTCAGTGAGAGGCCGAGAGAGACCTTCGGAGAGAACAAGACGGCATCGAGAGATGGAGGATATGCTCCTATAGCTCGAAGCTGACCTCAAAACTAAGACCACTCGATCCAGTTGCGAAGATAGCCCTCACAAGGACCAAGACCCGTTTACAAAGGAGATCACGAAAGCTAAAGTCCCAAAAGACTTCAAAGTCCCCAACATGACCCTGTACAATGGTATGTCTGATCCGAGCCATCATCTCAATAATTTCTCAAGTCGGATGTATCTCACGGATGCCTCAAATGCAATCCGTTGCAAAGCCTTCCCGACCACTTGACCAAGACGGTAATAAAGTGGTTCAACAGCTTGCCACCAAGGTCAATAACAAGCTTCGATGACCTCGCTAAGAAATTCTTAGCTAGATTCTCCATCCAGAAAGACAAAGCCAAGCACACTCCAAGCTTGCCAGGGATTAAGCAAGGAGATCGGGAAAGCCTCCGCAGTTACATGGAGAGATTCAATAAAGCGTGCTTGGACATACAAAATCTTCCAATAGAAGCAGCCATCCTGGGTTTCATCAATAGCCTACGAGAAGGACCCTTTAGTCACTCCATATCCAAAAAGCATCCAACATCTATCAACGAGGTTCAAGAACGGGCAGAAAAATACATTAATATGGAGGAGAACTCCCGATTAGGAGAAACTTCAAAGAATGGATTCTCCTACCCACCTCGGGACAAGGATAAAGATTCCAGGAAGAAAGAATACCAATCTACTGAGAAACCCAGAAAGTACCACAACTACACCCCTCTTCGGGTGTCTCTTGTGGACATTTATCGGGAGATATGCAACACTGAGAAGATCCCACCCTTCGCCCGATTAAACACAAGAGAGGAGGAAGTCAGACCGAGTATTGCAAAAACCACCGAATCTACGGGCATTCTACCAATGAGTGCTATGACCTAAAGAATGTCATAGAAAAATTGGCACGAGAAGGGCGACTAGATAGGTTCTTAGCAAGTAGAGCGGATGAACCAAAAAAGAGAAGAAGGGATGAAGTGGTCGGACGAGTTAAACGTCCCCCTCACACCCCTGAGAGACATGTTCACATGATAAACGGAGGATTCGCAGGAGGAGAGATCTCTAAGTCATCCCGCAAAAGACACTTTAAAGAAGTGTATCATGTCGGAGAAGGGGTGATTGGCCGGAATTCACTACCCACATATAATGAATCTGTTCTTTGGCAAGCGCACCAAATTGTCGTCCAGTAATAACCCACTAGGAGTGGGATCGTATCCACATAGATTAATTGGATTAAGCAAGCAATAGTTGATTAATTATTCTAGTTAGACGATTCAATTTTGAGTGGTAATCAACAAGGAATTGTAAATAACATGAAAGTAAAGGAAAGCAATAAAGTGCAAGAAAGTAAATGGCAAAGAAAGTAAAGTATAAGAAAGTAAAGTACTGGAAATGTAAAGTGCAAAAAAAAAAGACTGTCAAGTAAATAAAAGAAAGAAAGATAAAATAAACATTTGGATCAAAAGATATTGCATTCTCCGTATTAATTGATTTCATCTCATCTTCAATAATGCAATTCATTGACCTCTTGGCAATCATGATTGATTGAGTCCCAATTCCTTGGTGACTCAATCTCTCAAATCTTGATCAATAGCCAATTCCTTGGTCTAATTGCTCATGAGAAGAGATGAAACTTGTTCCTTAATTATACCACACATCCTCATAGGTCCAAGTAGAGGGAGGATTATATGTCACAATATCCAAACACCAAAACCTAGATCCTACTCAAGTGTGAGAAAGGATTTCAAGCATGGTTTTATGATTCCTCTTCCAAGGTTCCCATAAAACCCAAATACATTCAATCTCTTTTTCAAGATAATTGAATGCAAGAATGAATAACAAAATCCCTTCTAGTAAATCAAAGAGAGATGAAGAGAAGAAGAAGAATAAAAATAATCAATCAATTGAAAAACAATAGAGCTATCTTTCCCAATGGAAAGAGTTAGTAATTCATAACTAAAAATATTTACAAGTAACAAAATGGAAGAGGAGAAGAGAATGGTGGGAAGGAGGGTCCGAAGACTCACTCCTCTAAATGTGTCCAGCCTAATAGATATGATCCTTAATTCTATGAAACTAAGGCCTTTATATAGGCTCTCCTAAATTACAAACTTAAATGAAATTAAAAGCAAATTACAATGAAATGAAAATAAACTATTCTAGATGCTTCTTGTGGCCTTGATTGGTTAACAATTGTGGCTTGAATGAGAGTTGGAGTGGGCTTGGTTGAAGGTTGGGGGATGCAGGAAGAAGTTGGTGTGTGGTTCCAAGTGCCACTCCCACTTGATTTTGCCCTTTTGAGTATGACCCACTTTGCAACGATGAAAGTATGGAGTTGGTTGGGCCTCAAATTTAATGTCCACTATAAAGTATTATATATTTTTAGAAAGCCCTAGATGTTAGCTTTCTAACGCATTTGGAATCAACTCATTTGGACTTTTGTAGCTGAATTTATGCCCATTTGAAGGTGACTAGGTCAGTTTGTCAGGTAGCCCGGAGTGCCACACCCACTTCTGGCGTGCCACGCCCCATATGTTGTAAAACTGGCGTGCCACACCCAAAACTGGCGTGCCACACCCTCAATGATGCACTAAAATCTCCTCTCTGGCTATTAGAACTGGCGTGCCACGCCCAGAATTCTATGTGGCACGCCCATTATGAAAATAAAGCTAGCGTGCCACGCCTTCGATATCAAGTGGCACGCCCAGGTTTTGCAATGCTAAAATAATGGCCTTTTTCTCCTCTTGTTTTAACGTCCACCATAGAGTGTTACATGTCGTTGGAAAGCTCTTGATGTGTTTTTCTTCTTGTGTTTTTGGGGTCAATATCTTCCTCAATTTTAGTGTCCATTATAAAGTGTTATATATGGTTGAAAAGCTTGTCTACTTTCTAATGGCACTAGAATCATTCCATTTGGAGTTGTCTAGCTCAAGATATATTCATTTGAATGAGAGGAGGTCAGGCTGGCATATGCCCCGGCGTGCCACACCAATGCTTGGCGTGCCACGCCCATAGTGGGGCTCAAAATCACTACTCTGGAAGTTAAGCCTGGCGTGCCATGCCCAAGACACCAAGTGGCACACCCTCTTTGAGATCTTGGCTTCACAAACATGGTGTGCCATGCCCATAGCACCAAGTGGCATGCCCTCTTTGAGACTTGGCTTCACAACTTGGTGTGCCACACCCAGAGCTCCAAGTGGCACGCCCATTATGTTGTGTTAAGCAAACCTTCTCTATTTCATTGGCCTGGCGTGCCACGCCCAGATCTCCAAGTGGCACGCCAGCTTTCTTTGCTTCTTTTGGTGCTTTTTTTTGCTTATTTTTCCCTGAAATTCAACACAACCCCATTTCAAAGAAATGTACCATAATATTTATCATTTGGTTCATGAAATTGCATTGATTAATGAGATTATGCTTTTTTTATGGTCCTTTTAGATAAGAAAAAGGGTACATGATGCGCAGTCATCACAGCACCAAACTTAAACTTTGCTTGTCCTCAAGCAAACAAGAATCATGCAATAAAGTTTGACAAACCAAGGTGAGAAGAATAGCAATATTTATGTTCATGGTTGGCTAGTTTCTTATGCATGCTACAATCACAAAAAAAATTCAAATGATTGATGCTTCTATCTATCTCATTTTATGAAACCTTTTTTCTTTATGTTTCTTCCTTGAAGCAAGTTTTTAATTCTTTTCTTATCTTAGCTTCTTGGGTGCTTTGCACCATGTGTTGAAAGCTACGACTCTAAATGCTTTGTTTTCAAGTATTACCACTTGATACATAAGCACCACAAGCATTTAATTAGAGGACTCTTTAAGCTCATTTGTTTCTTTTCTTTACTCTCTAATCAGTGATGCTCAGAGCCTTGAGCTTTGAGGGAGTGCTTTTGCACTTGAGCCTAGCCTTGACTCTAAGTGTTTTGTTTTCAAGCTTTTTGCTTGATACATAAACACCACAAGTACTTAACAAATGAATTGTCATTGGTACTTAGAGCCTTCAACTTTCTCATTCTTTCCCTTTTCTTTTATTGCCTTATTTGCATTTGCTTCTTCAAGGTTTTCATGATTTCAAAAATTTCATAAAATGCCCTAGATGAAAACTTCAATTAAACAAATTCAAATGCAATTGAGCAACAATAGTCATGCTAACTTCCCAATACTTATATGCTCTTGCTAGCTTCTTCTTTAATTACCTTGTTTGTTTATGATCATGAATCTAAATTGCTTTGAACTCACAAAATTCAAGATGGTAATTATGATCACATAGCACATGTTACAGTTCAACAATCAAGCTATGCTTATTCACAACACACATGCATACAGAGAAAATAGAAGACAATCGTGCAATTTAAATGTACTGGAAACAAATAAGAGGAAAAGAAACTTTACCACCTTGTAGTTCATCTTCATTTTTGTTGTCACTTTCCTCCCTTTTCCACACCAAATTTAGAATGATTGCTTGTCCTCAAGCAAAAAATAAAATAGTGGTGATGGGGTTTATGATATTTCATGGATGTCTTAAATAATGGAATGTGAGTACTGCATGTGCTCAAGCAAATAAAGATAAGGATATAATAAGGGCACAAGAAGTAAATACAGAGACAATATGATTGCATAACCAAAAGGGTGTTGTTGGATATGGTGCATAGAAAAATAAGTGGCACACCAAACTTAGTGTGACACTTTCTCTTGAAATTTATGCAAGTATCCAGAAAGATTGAAAATCAAATAGTTGCATGGCAACACCAAACTTAGAATGCAATCATATGCTAAATTATTGAAAGTAATCAAAGCAAGGAAAGAAAAATGTTATCTACGGTTGGGTTGCCTCCCAACAAGCGCTCTTTTAATGTCATTAGCTTGACATGTTATTCTCAACTTTCTTCCTCTTCTTCCAATTGATTAATAGATATAATCTCAGAAGAGTAGAGGAGAAGCTTGATGCCCCCTGTTTTGAGTGCCTCCCAGCAAGCTTTCTTGTGTTGTTAGCTTGAGTGAACTTGCTTGTTGGAGTAGGGGTTAGATTGTTCTTTGACCCTCACTTTTTCATGGATATAGTCATTTCTTTCTTGGTCACAATCCTTATTCCAGTGCTTTGGTTGATTGCCTTCACTTTTTTGTTTTTAACACTTGTGTGTTATGGGATGGTTGGAGTATCCTCTTTATCAAGAACTTCTTGGAATGGTGGCTCTCTTGGTACAAAGATATCTTCTTCTTGCTCTACCAATTCCTCATTTTCACCCTCATTAAGCACTTCTCCACTCTTTGAGCTAATGGCATAATATTCTTCCCCTGGCCAAGGAAAGACATTGGTTGGTTCATCAACAAATTGTTGTGCCATTAGTCTCATGTGCTCTTCATGATTTCTCCTTCAGATTTCCATATCTCTAATCCTTTCTCTATTCTTTTCCTTAAGAACTTATCCCTTAAGGACTCAATGAGATGGATAATTGAGGCTTGGGTCTGGGAAAGTTATTCTAATACAAATGCTAGAAAAGGTTTTTGATGAGTTTGTGGAGGTGCATAGGTTGGACAATTACTGGGTGATGGTTCTTGATGAATGGGGTATGCAGCATTAAATTCCCTTTCCCAGCCACAAGTTGAGTAGTGATCAAAATATGGACCAATTTGTGGCTCTGGAAAGTACCCCATTTCATGGTCTTGAAACTCATATCCACTATGAGCATAATAACGTGAGTCATTTTGTGGTGGTGGAAAGTTTCCCATGAAATTTGATTGATCATTTTGTGGTCTTGGAGCATATCCCAATTGGGTGGATTGCTCATAATTTATCATTTCTTGGTGATATTCCCAGCCACCATTAGGATAATGACTTGAATCATTTTGTGGTGGTGGGCAATATCCCATATGATATGATTGATCAAAATGTGAGGTAGACTCCATTATTACTTGCAAAATGCTCCGTCTCAAACAATAATCACCAAAAGAAATTGGAATCCCCATTGTCACAGATGAGGGATACTTAGTGAGGTAATAACACAAACACCTTACTAGCAAGAGAAAATTGAAAATAAAAAAAATGAACAAGAATAAAAAGAAAAGTGTCTAATCTAGGTAATCAACCAACCGGTAATCACAATTAATCTCCGGCAACAGCGCCATAAAACTTGATCGGTGGTGCATGAAATTGTGATCATCAACAATGGCTCCAATAATTTGGTAGCTCTCACACATGAATTATACTTAGTCACAACTCCGCACAACTAACCAGCAAGTGCACTGGGTCGTCCAAGTAATACCTTACGTGAGTAAGGGTCGATCCCACGGAGATTGTTGGTATGAATCAATCTATGGTCATCTCATAGATCTCAGTTAGGCCGATTCAAATGTGATTGGATTAGATAATTAAAAGATAAATAAAATAGGATAGAAATACTTATGTAAATTAATGGTGGGAATTTCAGATAAGCGTATGGAGATGCTTGTCCCTGTTGAATCTCTGCTTTCCTACTACTTTCATCCAATCCTTCTTACTCCTTTCCATGGCAAGTTGTATGTAGGGCATCACCGTTGTCAATGGCTACATCCCATCCTCTCAGTGAAAATGGTCCAAATGCTCTGTCACAGCACGGCTAATCATCTGTCGGTTCTCAATCAGGTTGGAATAGAATCCCGTGATTCTTTTGCGTCTGTCACTAACGCCCAGCCTTCAAGAGTTTGAAGCTTGTCACAGTCATTCGATCCCGGAATCCTACTCAGAATACCACAGACAAGGTTATACTTTCCAGATTCCCATGAATGCCGCCATCAATTCTAGCTTATACCACGAAGATTCTGATCAAGGAATCCAAGAGATATGCACCCGGTCTAAGGTAGAACGGAAGTGGTTGTCAGTCACGCGCGTTCATAGGTGAGAATGATGATGAGTGTCACGGATCATCACATTCATCAAGTTGAAGTGCAATGAATATCTTAGAACAGGAATAAATCGAATTGAATAGAAAATAGTAGTAATTGCATTGAAACTTGAGGTACAGCAGAGCTCCACACCCTTAATCTATGGTGTGTAGAAACTCAACCGTTGAAAATACATACGTGATAGGTCTAGGTATGGCCGAATGGCCAGCCCCCAAACATGATCAATAGTCTCATAAGCTGGATAATAAAATAAAACTGAGACCAAATATGTCTAATACACTAGTAAAAAGTTCTATTTATACTAAACTAGCTACTAGAGTTTACAGAAGTAAGTAATTGATGTATAAATCCACTTCCAGGGCCCACTTAGTGTGTGCTTGGGCTGAGCTTGATCTATCCACGAGCTGAGGCTTTTCTTGGAGTTGATGCCAAGTTGTAACGTGTTTTGGGCATTCAACTCTGGTTCGTGACGTGTTTTTGGCGTTTGACTCCAGAATGCAGCATGGAACTGGCGTTGAGTGCCAATTTACGTCATCTAATCACGAATAAAGTATGAACTATTATATATTGCTGGAAAGCTTTGGATATCTACTTTTCAATACAGTTAAGAGCGCACCATTTGGAGTTCTGTAGCTCCAGAAAATCCCTTTCGAGAGTAGGGAGGTCAGATTCCAACAGTATCAGCAGTCCTTTGTCAGCCTCGTATCAAAGTTTTGCTCAGGTCCCTCAATTTCAGCCAGAAAATACCTGAAATCACAGAAAAACACACAAACTCATAGTAAAGTCCAGAAATGTGAATTTATCATAAAACTAATGAAAATATCCCTAAAAGTAACTAGATCATACTAAAAACTACCTAAAAACAATGCCAAAAAGCGTATAAATTATCCGCTCATCGCAACGCCAAACTTAAATTGTTGCTTGTCCCCAAGCAACTGAAAATCAATTAGGATAAAAAGAAGAGAATATACTATAAATTCCAAAATATCAATGAATATTAATTCTAATTAGATGAGCAGGACTTGTAGCTTTTTGCTTCTGAACAGTTTTGGCATCTCACTTTTTCCTTTGAAATTTAGAATGATTGGCTTCTATAGGAACTTAGAATTTCAGATAGTGTTATTGATTCTCCTAGTTAAGTTTGTTGATTCTTGAACACAGCTACTTTTATGAGTCTTGGCCGTGGCCCTAAGCATTTTGTTTTCCAATATTACCACCGGATACATAAATGCCACAGACACATGACTGGGTGAACCTTTTCAGATTGTGACTCAGCTTCGCTAGAGTCCCCAGTTGGAGGTGTCCAGAGCTCTTAAGCACACTCTTTTCGCTTTGGATCACGACTTTAACCACTCA
>NW_026264911.1:381241-412460 GCF_000817695.3 Arachis duranensis
TATCCATTGATGCTCAAAGCCTTGGATCCTTTTTACCTTTGCCTTTTGGTTTTAAGGGCTATTGGCTTTTTCTGCTTGCTTCTTTTTTTTTCGCCAATATTTTTTTTTCACAAGCCTTTTTTTTGCTTTTTCACTACTTTTTCTTGCTTCAAGAATCAATTTTATGATTTTTCAGAT
This sequence comes from Arachis duranensis, assembly GCF_000817695.3. Classification (NCBI taxonomy): domain Eukaryota; kingdom Viridiplantae; phylum Streptophyta; class Magnoliopsida; order Fabales; family Fabaceae; genus Arachis; species Arachis duranensis. The sequence goes on from NW_026264911.1 coordinate 381,419, forward strand.
AATCAATAACATTTCTCTTTTTCATCATTCTTTCAAGAGCCAACAATTTTAACATTCATAAACAACATCTTCTTCTTGAAGGACCAATGATGTCCTTAAGCTCTTCTATGTCCCTTCCTTGCCTTTGTTTCTCCTCCCTCATTGCTCTTTGATCTTCTCTTATTTCATGGAGAATGATGGAGTGCTCTTGATGTTCCACCCTTAATTGTTCCACATTGTAACTCAAATCTTCTAAGGAAGTGTTGAGTTGTTCCCAATAGTTGTTGGGAGGAAAGTGCATCCCTTGAGGCATCTCCGGGATTTCTTGGTGATGAGCTTCCTCATGCGTCTCTTGGGTTCCATGAGTGGGCTCTCTTGTTTTCTCCATCCTTTTCTTAGTGATGGGCTTGTCCTCCTTAATGAGGATGTCTCCTTCTATGATAACTCCAGCTGAGTAACATAGATGGCAAATAAGATGAGGAAAAGCTAGCCTTGCCAAAGTAGAGGACTTATCGGCTATTTTGTAGAATTCATGGGAGATGACTTCATGAACTTCTACTTCCTCTCCAATCATGATGCTATGAATCATGATGGCCCGATCCACAGTAACTTCAGATCGGTTGCTAGTGGGGATGATGGAGCGTTGAATGAACTCCAACCATCCTCTAGCCACAAGCTTGAGGTCCAGTCTTCTTAGTTGAACCTGCTTGCCTTTGGAGTCTCTTTTCCATTGAGCTCCTTCCACACATATGTCCATAAAGACTTGGTCCAACCTTTGATTAAAGTTGACCCTTCTAGTGTAGGGGCGTGCATCTCCTTGCATCATAGGTAAGTTGAATGCCAACCTCACATTTTTCGGATTAAAATCTAAGTATTTCCCCCGAACCATTGTAAGATAATTCTTTGGATTTGGGTTCACACTTTGATCATGGTTCCTAGTGATCCATGCATTGGCATAGAACTCTTGAACCATTCAGATTCAGACTTGTTGAATGGAGTTGGTTAGAACTTCCCAACCTCTTCTTTGGATCTCATGTCGGATCTCCGGATACTCATTTTTCTTGAGCTTGAAAGGGACCTCAGGGATCACCTTCTTCTTGGCCACAACATCATAGAAGTGGTCTTGATGGGCTTTGGAGATGAATCTTTCCATCTCCCATAACTCGGAGGTGGAAGCTTTTGTCTTCCCTTTCCCTTTTCTAGAGGATTCTCCGGCCTTAGGTGCCATCAATGGTAATGGAAAAACAAAAAGCTTATGCTTTTACCACACCAAACTTCAAATATTGCTCGCCCTCGAGCAAGAGAAGAAAGAAAAGAAGAAGAAGAAGAAAAAAATATGGAGGAGAGGGGGAGAGATGTTTCGGCCAAGAAGGAGAAGAGAGGTTTGTGTTATGTGAAAATTAAGGAGAATGAAGGGGTTTATATAGGGAAGTGAGAGAGGGTAGGTTCGGCCATTTAGGGTGGGTTTGGGTGGAAAAGATTTTTGAATTTTGAAGGTAGGTGGGGTTTATGGGGAAGAGTGGATGGATGTGAGTGGTGAAGGGGGTAATTGGGAAGAGAGATTGAGGTGATTGGTGAAGGGTTTTTGGGAAAGTGTGTTATAGGATTTTTAGGAGGTAAGGTGAGAATATGTTAGGTGGAGATCCTGTGGGGTCCACAGATCCTGAGATGATCCTGTGGAGTCCACAGATCCTGAGGTGTCAAGGATTTACATCCGTGCACCAATTAGGCATGTAAAATGCCTTAGCATACCATTCTGGCGTTTAAACGCCGAAGTGGTGCACGTTCTGGGCGTTCAATGCCCATGTGTAGCATGTTTCTGGCGTTGAACGCCAGTTCCATGCTTGTTACTGTTGTTCAGCGCCAGCTTTCCTCAGGGCACATTCCTGGCGTTCAAACGCCAGGATGTTGTTTGTTTCTTGCATTCAGCGCCAGATCCATGCTCTGTTCTGGCGTTGAACGCCAGCCAGATGCTCCTTATTGGCGTTTAAATGCCAGTAAGTCCTTCCTCTAGGGTGTGATTTTTCTTCTACTATTTTTGATTTTATTATTTTTTTTGTGACTCCACATGATCATGAACCTACTAAAACACAAAATAACAATTAAATAAAAATAAAATTAGATAAATAAAAATTGGGTTGCCTCCCAACAAGCACTTCTTTAATGTCAATAGCTTGACAGTGGGCTCTCATGGAGCCACAAAGGTGATCAGGTCAATGTTGTGAACTCCCAAAACCAAACTTAGAGTTTGGATATGGGGGTTCAACACCAAACTTAGAGTTTGGTTGTGGCCTCCCAACACCAAACTTAGAGTTTGATTGTGGGGGCTCTGTTTGACTCTGTATTGAGAGAAGCTCTGCATGCTTACTCTCCCTTATTACAGAAGGATAGCCGTGTGCCTTAAACACAAGGTAGTCCCCCTTCAATTGAAGGACTAATTATCCTCTGTTAACATCTATCACAGCTTCTGCTGTGGCTAGGAAATCCTTCCTAGTGTCTAAGATTATGAAATCAGCAGGGATGTAAAGGCCTTCAACCTTTACCAACACGTCCTCTACCAATCCATAAGCTTGTCTTACTGACTTGTCTGCCAATTATAATGAGAATAAGGCAGGCTGTACCTCAATGATCCCTAGTTTCTCCATTACAGAGAGTGGCATAAGATTTATGCCTGACACCAGGTCACACAGAGCCTTGTTAAAGGTCATGGTGCCTATGGTACTGGGTATTAAGAATTTACCAGGATCTTGTCTCTTTTGAGGTAAAGTTTTCTGAACCCATGCATCTAGTTTACTAATGAGCAAGGGAGGTTCACCTTCCCAAGTCTCATTACCAAATAACTTGGCATTCAGCTTTATGATGGCTCCTAGATATTGAGCAACTTGCTCTCCAGTTACATCTTCATCCTCTTCAGAGGACGAATAATCTTCAGAGCTCACGAATGGCAGAAGGAGATTTAATAGAATCTCTATGGTCTCTATATGAGCCTCAGATTCCTTTAAGTCCTCAATATGGAACTCCTTCTTGTTTGAGAGACGTCCCAGGAGGTCTTCCTCACTAGGATTTTCGTCCTTCTCCTCCCTTGTGCATTCGGCCATATTGATTACACAATGGCCTTGCACTCTCCTTTTGGATTCTCTTCTGTATTGCTTGGGGGAATACTGGGAGGAGTTTCAATGACTTTCTTACTCAGCTGGCCCACTTGTGCCTCCAAATTTCTAATGGAGGATCTTGTTTCACTTATGAAACTTAATGTGGCCTTAGACAGATCAGAGACTATGTTTGCTAAATTAGAGGGGCTCTGCTCATAATTCTCTGTCTATTGCTGAGAAGATGATGGAAAAGGCTTGTTATTGCTTAGCCTATTTCTTCCACCATTATTAAAGCCTTGTTGAGGCTTTTGCTGATCCTTGCCTGAGAAATTTTGATGATTTCTTCATGATGAATTATAGGTGTTTCCATAAGGTTCACCCATGTAATTTACCTCTGTTATTGCAAGGTTCTCAGGATCATAAGCTTCTTCAGAAGATGCCTCTTTAGTACTGTTGGATGCATTTTGCCATCCATTCAGACTTTGAGAAATCATGTTGACTTGCTGAGTCAACACTTTGTTCTGAGCCAATATGGCATTCAGAGTATCAATTTTAAGAACTTTCTTCCTCTGAGGCATCCCATTATTCACGGAGTTTCTCTCAGAAGTGTACATGAATTGGTTATTTGCAACCATGTCAATACGTTCTTGAGCTTCTACAGGTGTTTTCTTTAAGTGAATGGATCCACCTGCAGAGTGGTCCAATGACATCTTGGAAAACTCAGATAGACCATAATAGAATATATTTAATATGGTCCATTCTGAAAACATGTCAGAAGGACACTTTTTGGTCATCTGCTTGTATCTTTCCCAAGCTTCATAGAGGGATTCACCATCTTTTTGCTTGAAGGTCTGAACATAAACTCTAAGCTTGCTCAGCTTTTGAGGAGGAAAGAATTTATCCAAGAAGGCCGTGACCAGCTTATCCCAGGAGTCCAGGATATCTTTAGGTTGTGAGTCTAACCATGTTCTAGCTCTGTCTCTTACAGCAAAAGGGAAAAGCATGAGCTTGTAGACTTCAGGATCTACTCCATTCGTCTTAACAGTCTCACAAATCTGCAAGAACTAAAAAACTGGTAAGGATCTTCAGATGGAAGTCCATGAAACTTGCAGTTCTGTTGCATTAGAGCAACTAATTGAGGTTTCAGCTCAAAATTGTTTGCTCCAATGGCAGGAATTGAGATGCTTCTTCCATCAAACTTGGACGTGGGTTTAGTAAAATCACCAAGCATCCTCCTTGCATTATTGTTGTTAGGTTCAGCTGCCATCTCCTTCTCTTGTTCAAAAATTTCAGAAAGGTTACCTCTGGATTGTTGTAATTTAGCTTCTCTTAGTTTCCTCTTCAGAGTCCTTTCAGGTTCAGGATCAGCTTCAACAAGAGTGCCTTTTTCCTTATTCCTGCAAATATGAAAGAGAAGAGAAAAAGAAAAGGAAGAGGAATCCTCTATATCTGGACAAAGAGGATCCTTATTATTAGTAGAAGAAGAAAGGGAATAAAGAAAGGATAATCCAAACAGAAGGGTAAGGATAGGGGTAGTGAATTGAGATGAAGAGAGGTGAAGAGAAGTGTTAGTAAATAAATAAATAAATAGAAGAAGAGAAGAGAGAGAGAATTCGAAAATAATTTTGAAAAAGTAGTTAATGATTTTTGAAAATTAAAGATAAGATATAATTAAAATTAAAATTTAATACAATTAATTAATTAAAAAGAATTTTTGAAAAAGGATGAGATATTTTCGAAAATTAGAGAGAGAGAAGTAGTTAGATGGTTTTGAAAAAGATAAGAAACAAACAAAAAGTCAAATAGTTAGTTGAAAAAGATATGATAAAAAATAAGATAAAAAGATATGATAAAAAGATAAGATTTTTAAGAAAAAGATATTTTGAAAAAGATTTAATTTTTAAAATTAAAATTGATTACTTGACTAACAAGAAACTAAAATATAAGATTCTAGAGTTTAAAGATTGAACATTTCTTAACAAGAAAGTAACAAACTTTAAATTTTTGAATCAATCACATTAATTGTTAGTGTAATTTCAAAATTTTGAAATAAAATTAAGAAAAAGATTTTTGAAAAAATATTTTGAAATTTTCGAAATTAATAAGATAAAAATGAAAAAGATTTGATTTGAAAAAGTTTTGAAAAGATAAGATTTTTAAAATTGAAAATTTGACTTGACTTGTAAGAAACAATTAATTTTAAAAATTTTTGACAAAGTCAACTCAAATTTTCGAAAATTATGAGAAAATTAAGGAAAAGATATTTTTTTTATTTTTGAATTTTTAATGAGGAGAGAGAAAAATACAATTATGACCCAAAACATGAAAATTTTGGATCAAAACACATGATGCATGCAAGAACACTATGAATGTCTAGATGAACACCAAGAATACTTTGAAGATCATGATGAACATCAAAAACATAATTTTGAAAAATTTTTGATGCAAAGAAAACATGCAAGACACCAAACTTAGAAATCTTTAATACATGGACTCTAACAAACGAAAAATGCATATGAAAAACAACAAAAGATGCAAAACAAGAAAACATCAAGATCAAACAAGAAGACTTACCAAGAAAAACTTGAAGATCATGAAGAACACAATGAATGCATGAATTTTCGAAAAATCCAAGAAAAATTTTTAAAACATGCAATTGACATCAAACTTAAAAATTGACTCAAGACTCAAACAAGAAACACAAAATATTTTTGTTTCTTTATGATTTTACGATTTTTTTGTATTTTTATTATTTTTTTTAAAATATTCTTTAGAAAAACGAAAATAAAGAAAAATTTTTTTGAAAATTTTTTGAAAACTTTTTGAAAAGAAAATTACCTAATCTAAGCAACAAGACGAACCGTTAGTTGTCCATACTTGAACAATCCCCGGCAACGGCGCCAAAAACGTGGTGCACGGTATTGTGATCATCAACAATGGCTCCAATAATTTGGTAGCTCTCACATGCGAATTACACTTAGTCACAACTCCGCACAACTAACCAGCAAGTGCACTCGGTCGTCCAAGTAATACCTTACGTGAGTAAGGGTCGATCACACGGAGATTGTTGGTATGAAAAAATCTATGGTCATCTTGTAGATCTCAGTCAGGCTGATTCAAATGTGATTGGATTAGATAATTAAAAGATAAATAAAATAGGATAGAAATACATATGTAAATTAATGGTGGGAATTTCAGATAAGCGTATGGAGATGCTTGTCCCTGTTGAATCTCTGCTTTCCTACTGCTTTCATCCAATCCTTCTTACTCCTTTCCATGGCAAGCTGTATGTAGGGCATCACCGTTGTCAATGGCTACATCCCATCCTCTCAGTGAAAATGGTCCAAATGCTCTGTCACAGCACGGCTAATCATCTGTCGGTTCTCAATCAGGTTGGAATAGAAGCCCGTGATTCTTTTGCATCTGTCACTAACACCCAGCCTTCAGGAGTTTGAAGCTCGTCACAGTCATTCAATCCCGGAATCCTACTCGGAATACCACAGACAAGGTTAGACTTTCCAGATTCCCATGAATGCCGCCATCAATTCTAGCTTATACCACGAAGATTCTGATCAAGAAATCCAAGAGATATGCGCCCGGTCTAAGGTAGAACGGAAGTGGTTGTCAGTCACGCGCGTTCATAGGTGAGAATGATGATGAGTGTCACGGATCATCATATTCATCAAGTTGAAGTGCAACGAATATCTTAGAACAGGAATAAATCGAATTGAATAGAAAATAGTAGTAATTGCATTGAAACTTGAGGTACAGCAGAGCTCCACACCCTTAATCTATGGTGTGTAGAAACTCCACCGTTGAAAATACATAAGTGATAGGTCAAGGCATGGCCAAATGGCCAGCCCTCAAACGTGATCAATAGTCTCCTAAGCTGGATAATAAAATAAAACTGAGACCAAAGATGTCTAATACACTAGTAAAAAGTTCTATTTATACTAAACTAGCTACTAGGGTTTACAGAAGTAAGTAATTGATGCATAAATCCACTTTCGGGGCCCACTTGGTGTGTGCTTGGGCTGAGCTTGATCCATCCACGAGCTAAGGCTTTTTCTTGGAGTTGAACGCCAAGTTGTAACGTGTTTTGGGCGTTCAACTCTGGTTCGTGACGTGTTTCTAGCGTTTGACTCCAGAATGCAGCATGGAACTAGCGTTGAGCGCCAGTTTACGTCATCTAATCACGAATAAAGTATGAACTATTATATATTGCTGGAAAGCTCTGGATGTCTACTTTCCAACGCCGTTGAGAGCGCACCATTTAGAGTTCTGTAGAAGCCAGAAAATACCTGAAATCACAGAAAAACACACAAACTTATAGTAAAGTCCAGAAATGTGAATTTAGCATAAAAACTAACGAAAACATCCCTAAAAGTAACTAGATCATACTAAAAACTACCTAAAAATAATGCCAAAAAGCGTATAAATTATCCGCTCATCAATCGGCCGGAATTCACTACCCACATATAATGAATCCGTTCTTTGGAAAGCGCACCAAATTGTCGTCAAGTAATAACCCACAACGAGTGGGATCGTACCCACAAAGATTAATTGGATTAAGCAAGCAATAGTTGATTAATTATTCTAGTTAGACGATTCATTTTTAAGTGGTAATCAACAAGGAATTGTAAATAACATGAAAGTAAAGGAAAGCAATAAAGTGCAAGAAAGTAAATGGCAAAGAAATTAAAGTACAAGAAAGTAAAGTGTTGGAAATGTAAAGTGCAAAAAAAATAATAAATGACTGTAAAGTAAATAAAAGAAAGAAAGATAAAATAAACATTGGGATCAAGAAATATTGCATTCTCCAGATTAATTGATTTCATCTCATCTTAAATCATGCAACTCATCGACCTCTTGGCAATCATGATTGATTGAGCCCCAATTCCTTGGTGACTCAATCTCTCAAATCTTGATCAATAGCCAATTCCTTGGTCTAATTGCTCATGAGAAGAGATGAAGCTTGTTCCCTGATTATACCACACATCCTCATAGGTCCAAGTAGAGGGAGGATTATAGGTCAACATATCCAAAAACCAAAACCTAGATCCTACCCAAGTGTGAGAAAGGATTTCAAGCATGGTTTTATGATTCCTCTTCCAAGGTTCCCATAAAACCCAAATACATTCAATCTATTTTCTAAGATAATTGAATGCTAGAATGAAGAACGAAATCCCTTATAGTAAATCAAAGAGAGATGAAGAGAAGAAGAAGAATAAAAACAATCAATCCATTGAAAAACAATAGAGCTCTCTTTCCCAATGGAAAGAGTTAGTAATTCATAATTAAAAATATTTACAAGTAAGAAAATGGAAGAGGGAAGAGAATGGTGGGAAGGAGGGTCTGAAGACTCACTCCTCCAAATGTGTCCAGCCTAATAGATATGATCCCTAATTATATGAAACTAAGGCCTTTATATAGGCTCTCCTAAATTACAAACTTAAATGAAATTAAAAGCAAATTACAATGAAATGAAAATAAACTATTCTAGATGCTTCTTGTGGCCTTGATTGGTTGACAATTGTGGCTTGAATGAGAGTTGGAGTGGGCTTGGTTGAAGGTTGGGGGATGCAGGAAGAAGTTGGTGTGTGGTTCCAAGTGCCACTCCCACTTGATTTTGCCCTTTTGAATATGACCCACTTTGCAACATTGAAAGTGTGGAGTTGGTTGGGCCTCAAATTGAATGTTCAATATGAAGTTTTATATATTTTTCGAAAGCCCTGGATGTTAGCTTTCCAACGCTTTTAGAATCAACTCATTTGGATCTTTGTAGCTCAGGTTATGCCCATTTGAAGATGACTAGGTCAGTCTGTCAGGTAGCCCGGCGTGCCACGCCCACTTCTGGTGTGTCGCGCCCCATATGTCGTGAAACTGGCGTGCCACGCCCAAAACTGGTGTGCCACACCCTTAATGATGCACCAAAATCACCTCTTTTGCCATTAAAACTGGCGTGCCACGTCCAGAATTCCAAGTGGCATGCCCATTATGAAAATAAAGCTGGCGTGCCACGCCTTCGATATCAAGTGGCACGCCCAGGTTTTGCAACGCTGAAATAATGGCCTTTTTCACCTCTCGTTTTAATGTCCACCCTAGAGTGTTATATATCGTTGGAAAGCTCTTGATGTCATCTTTCCAACGCCACCTAATTGAGATTATTTAAGCCTCTAAAACGCAAGTTATGTCCCTTTAAAAAAGAAGAGGTCAGGCTGGTAACTCTGTAGGGACGTGTTTTTCTTCTTGTGTTTTCAGGTTTAATATCTTCCTCAATTCTAGTGTCCATTATAAAGTGTTATATATGGTTGAAAATCCCTGGATGTCTAATTTCTAATGGCACTAGAATCATTCTATTTAGAGTTGTGTAGCTCAAGATATATTCATTTGAATGAGAGGAGGTCAGGCTGGCATATGCCCCGGCATGCCACGCCCATAGTGGGGCTCAAAATCACTCATTTGGAAGTTAAGCCTGGTGTGCCACACGCAAGACACCAAGTGACACACCCTCTTTGAGATCTTGGCTTCACAAACATGGCATGCCATGCCCATAGTAACAAGTGGCACGCCCTCTTTGAGATTTGGCTTCACAACTTGGAGTGTCACGCCCAGAGCTCCAAGTGGCATGCCCATTGTGTTGTGTTAAACAAACCTTCTCTGTTTCATTGGCCTAGCGTGCCATGCCCAGAGCTTTTTTTTGCTTTTTTTCGCTGAAATTCAACACAACCCCATTTTAAAGCAATGTACCATAATATTTATCATTTGGTTCATGAAATTGCATTGATTAATGAGATTATGCTATTTTTATGGTCCTTTTAGATAAGAAAAAGGGTACATGATGCGCAGTCATCAAGGGGACAGGTCACCCGACCTCCCTACTATTACCTTCACTCAAGAAGACGCCACAGGCATCATCTCGGGGCATGATGACCCCGTGGTCATTACCATCATACTTGCCAACGCCAATCTCCACCGAACGTTGGTAGACCAAGGAAGCTCTGTGGATATCCTATTCAAATCCGCCTTCGAGAAGCTTGGCCTACAAGAGAAAGAGCTCAGAGCATATCCAAATAGCTTGTTCAAGATCGGAGATGTCCTAATCCAGCCACTTAGGTACATCCCACTACACACAACATTTGGAAAAGGAACATGGTCCAGAACGTTAACCATAGACTACATCGTAGTCGACGTGAGTTCCGTATACAATGTCCTCACAGGTCGGACAACGTTAAATCAGCTCACCGCGGTGGTCTCCACTCCACACCTATGCATGAAGTTTCCAACTACAGAAGGGATCACTGCCGTAAAAGGGGACCTAAAACTCGCGCGACGCTGTTACAGCAAAAGCCTGAACCTTAAAGGCGAGTCCAGAGGAAAAGAAACCAATACTATAGAACTCGGGAGAATCTGAGCTCGCGTAGAACTCTGCGCTCAACCGGAAGGTGAGACCGAAGAAGTTCAAATCGGAGACACTCAAGACAAAAAAACAAACGTATGGGCAAATCTAAAAAGAGACCTAAAGGAGCTACTAACAAAGCTCCTAAGGGATAATTCTGACCTCTTTGCATGGAAGGCCGCCGACATGCCTGGTATTGATTCCGGACTAATGTGTCATAAGTTAGCCATATATCTTGGGTCTCGGCCAATGCAACAGAAGCGTAGGAAGCTCGGCCCAGAGAGGTCGCAAGCCGTAGAGGAGCAGGCACATGCCTTGTTAGAGGCAGGGTTCATAAGGGAGGTAAAGTACCCCTTATGGCTAGCCAATGTAGTACTGGTTAAAAAGTCAAATGGGAAGTGGCGGATGTGTACTGATTACACCGACCTCAACAAAGCCTACCCAAAAGATTCCAACCCACTCCCAAATATAGACACACTAGTCGACGCTTCATCGGGCTATAAGTACCTCTCCTTCTTGGACGCGTACTCGAGATACAATCAAATCTCTATGTATCAACCTGACCAAGAGAAAACCTCACTCTTAACCCCAATAGCAAACTACGCCTACATAGTCATGCCCTTCGGACTCAAGAACGCCCGGGCTACATATGAGAGACTGATGAACAAAGTTTTCGCCAATCACATCGGAAAGCTAATGGAGGTTTATGTAGACGACATGCTGGTAAAAACACAAAGAGAGGAAACGTTATTATCTGTCCTCACTGAAGTGTTCGACACCATAAGAAAGCATGGGATGAGACTTAATCCCACGAAATGCACCTTCGCGGTAGAAGCTGGCAAATTCTTGGGCTTCATGCTCACTCAAAGAGGGATTGAAGCAAACCCGGATAAATGCCAGGCCATACTTATCATGAAAAGTCTGACCAGTGTCAAAGAATTCCAACAGCTCAACGGAAGACTAACAACTTTGTCTAGATTCCTAGCTGGATCAGCCTTAAGATCTCTCCCTTTCTACACAAAGGAAAGGAAAGAGGTTTGAATGGACCCCAAAATATGAACAAGCCTTTCAAGACTTCAAAACATTCCTGGGGTGACCACCTATCCTAACCCGACCCAGGAAGAAGAGCTAATCCTATACCTCGCCATAGGAAGTCGGGTGATAGCCTCAGCACTAGTCAGAGAAGACGAAAACAGGCAACAACCGATCTACTTCATCAGCAAGGCTCTACAAGGGGTTGAACTAAACTACCAAAAGATAAAAAAGTTTGCCTATGCCCTTATACTTACTTCCCAACAACTCCGACCATACTTCCAGGCCCAGACCATTAGAATACGGACCAACTAGCCCATAAAAAGTATTCTACAGAAAATAGACTTGGCAGGAAGAATCCTACAATGGGCAGTCGAGTTGTCCGTGTTTGACCTAAAGTGTGAAGCTCAGATAGCCATCAAGTCCCATTATCTGGCCAACTTCATTGCAGAATACACCGACACTCCAGACATCCCCACTAGCTAGAACCTTTATGTTGACGGTTCCTCAAATAAAACCAGAAGCGGAGCCGGAGTACCTAGAAATTAATCAAGGAACTCATCTCGAGCTCTCCTTAAAGTTTGAGTTCCGAGCCTCAAATAACCAAGCCGAGTATGAAATCCTACTGGCAGGTTTGAAGCTGGCTAGGGAGGTTAGCGTTGAAAAGCTTATCATTTGCAGCGACTCACAAGTAGTCACCTCGCAAATAGAAGGGAGCTACCAAGCTACGGATCCCACCATGAAGAAATACCTAGACAAGGCTAGAGAACAACTCAGAAAATTCATAGGATATGAGATTCGACATATACCTTGAGAACAAAATGCCCAAGCTGATGCACTTTTGAAGCTAGCCAGCACCAAACTTGGGGGCAACAATAGATGCCTTATCTAAGAAACACTACAAAATCCGTCAACCTCAGAAGAAAAAAGGTCTCAAGCATATCAGACCAGGACCAAGGGTGGATGACTCCCGTAATCAGCTATCTCAAATCTAAAACACTCCCCGCAGATAAAAAAGAGGCAAAAAGGCTAATACGAGAAGCACAGTACTACACCATAGTGCACGACGTTCTATATAGGAGAGGAATCTCTACACCCGTCCTAAAATGCGTCCCGACCACCGCTACAAGGGAAGTTCTTGAGGAAGTCCATAATGGCATGTGCGGCAACCACCTCGAGGCACGAGCTCTTTCAAGAAAGGTACTCCGAGCCGGTTTCTACTGGCGGACCTTTCAAAAGGAAGCAACAGAGTTCGTCTGAACATGCTCTCCATGCCAAAAGCATGCCAACTTTCATATCGCACCATCCGAAGAACTCATCTGTGTCATTTCACCCTAGCCATTCGCAAAGTGGGGGCTCGACCTCCTCGGACCATTCCCTCAGGGATCAGGGCAAGTCAAGTTCCTCATTGTAGGAAAAGACTATTTCACAAAATGGATCAAAGCTGAAACTTTAGCCACTGCCATAGCCCAAAGAAGTTGGAAGTTCTTATACAGAAATATTGTCACAAGGTTTGGGGTCCCATACTCCGTTACCATAGATAATGGCACTCAGTTCACTGACACGGGCTTCAGAAACCTAGTAGCCGATTTGAAAATCAAGCACCAGTTCACCTCTGTAGAGCACCCACAAGCCAATGGACAGGTGGAAGCCGCAAACAAAGTCATACTGGCCGGGGTAAAATGGAGACTTCAGGATTCCAAGTGAGCTTGGGATGAAGAGCTCCCGCAAGTCCTATGGGCATACTGGACAACACCACACTCCACTACTGGAGAATCACCATTTTGACTTACTTACGGAATGGAGGCAATGATTCCCGTGGAAGTAGAAGAAGGATCCCCTAGAGTGATCCTCTACAACGGAGACACCAACTCCCAAACTCAAAGGGAAGAGCTCGACCTACTTCCAGAAGTCCGAGAAAGATTTTGGATCAAAAAGGAAGCCCTAAAACGTCAAATGGCTCTGAGATATAATCGAACGGTAATCCAGCGAAGCTTCGCCACCAACGATCTCATCATAATCCGAAATAATATCGGAGCAGGACGGTCAGGAGAAGGGAAGTTAGCAGCTAACTGGAAAGGGCCATACCGAGTTACAAAAGTACTAGGAAAAGGCTACTATAAGGTGTTCGACCTCGAAGGGCAAGAGTTACCAAGGTCATGGCATGCCTGTAATCTAAGAAGGTACTATAGCTAGAAAATAGTAAAGATCTTAGGTCAAGGTGCACTCTTTTTCCTAAAAAGGTTTTTTAATGAGGCGCCAGGCCGAGATCTAAAATACTGCTCGACCTAGAAGAGTATGTACTCACATGTACACAGTTTTTATTTTTTTATTAATTGAATGAAAGTTATCAATTTCTGATGAGCGGATAATTTATTTTACATAGTTTTTAAAATATTTTTGTTACTTTTTAGTATATTTTTATTAGTTTTTATGCAAAAATCACATTTTTGGACTTTACTATAAGTTTGTGTGTTTTTCTGTGATTTCAGGTATTTTCTGGCTAAAATTGAGGGACCTGAGCAAAAATCTGATTCAGAGGCTGAGAAAGGACTGAAGATGCTGTTGGATTCTGACCTCCCTGCACTCGAAGTAGATTTTTTGGAGCTACAAAAGCTCAATTGGCACGCTCTTAATTTTGTTAGAAAGTAGACATCTTGGGATTTCCAGAAATATATAATAGTTTATACTTTTCCTGAGATTTAATGGCTCAAACTGGCATCAAAACGCCAGTCAGATACCCTTTTTTGGCGTAAAATGACAGAACTGGCATCAAAGCTAGAGTTAAACGCCCAAACTGGCAACAAAACTGGCATTTAACTCCAGGAATAGCACAAGCACGTGAAAGCTAGGAAGCTCAGCCCAAACACTCACCAAGTGGGCCCCGAAAGTGGATTTCTTCATTTTGTACCTCATGACATTTTACATCTGAATTTGTATCTTCTACGGCATGAGTCTCTAAACCCCATAGTTGGGGGTGAGGAGCTCTGCTATGTCTCGATGGATTAATGCAATTATTTCTGTTTTCTATACAATCACGCCTGTTTCTATTCTAAGATATTCATTTGCACTTCAACATGATGAATGTGATGATCCGTGACACTCATCTCCATTCTCAACTTATGAATGCGTGCCTGACAACCACTTCTGTTCTATCTTAGATTGAGTGTGTATCTCCTGGGTTTTTGGTTCACGAGTTTGATTGCCTCTCCTGACAATAGAGTGTTCAAATCCGTGCAACCAGAGTCTTCGTGGCATAAGCTAGAATCAATTAGCAGCACTCTTGAGATCTGGAAAGTCTAAACCTTGTCTATGGTATTCCGAGTAGGATCTGGGAAGGGGTGACTGTGATGAGCTTCAAACTCACAAATGTTGGGCGCAGTGACAGTGTACAAAAGGATCAATGGATCCTATTCCAGCACGAGTGAGAACTGACAGATGATTAGCCCTACGGAACCCGTAGTTGGACCATTTTCCTTGAGAGGACGGATGGTAGCCATTGACAACGGTGATCCACCAACATACAGCTTACCATGGAAGGAGCCTTGCGTCCGTAAAGAAGACAACAATAGGAAAGTAGAGATTCAGAAGACAGAGCATCTCTAAAACCTCAACCTGTTCTCCATTACTGCATAACAAGTATTATTTATTTCATGTTCTTTTACTTTTTACAAACTAAACTCTTTTCATTATTAATCTCCTGCCTAAGGTTTACAAGATAACCATAGATTGCTTCAAACTGACAATCTCAGTGGGATCGACCCTTACTCACGTAAGGTATTACCTGGACGACCCAGTGCACTTGCTGCTTAGTGGCACTGGAGTTGTGAAAAGTGTGAATAACAATTCTGTGCACCAAGTTTTTGGCACCGTTGTCGGAAATTGTTCGAGTTTGGACAATTGACGGTTCATCTTGTTACTTAGATTAGGAAAAATTTGTCCTTTTGGTTTAGAGTCTTTTATTTTCTTTTCAAAAAAAAATTTCAAAAATATCATTTTTCTTTATTAATCTTCAATTTTCTTTGAGTTTAGTTTCATGTTTTAAGTTTGGTGTCAATTGCATGTGGTTATTTTCTTTCAATTTTTCGAGTTATTCTTGTTTATTTTCTTGTTTGATCTTTAGTTTTTCTTGTTTTGTGTCTTTCCTTGTTTTTCTTGTGCATTTTCGAATTATTAGTGTCCAAAGTATAAAAACTTTTAAGTTTGGTGTCCTTTGTGTTTTTATTTTACTAAATATTTTCAAAAATTGTTCTTGGTGTTCATCTTGATCTTCAAAGTATTGTTGGTGTTCATCTTGACATTCAAAGTTTTCTTGTTTGTTTTCTTTGTGTTGATCTAAAAATTCTAAGTTTGGTGTCATTTTATTGTTTTTCTCTTTCCTCATTAAATTCAAAAATATCTTTTCTCTTTATTTTAATTGATTTTTCGAATTTTCCTTTAAAAGAAATTAGATTTTTATTTTAAAATTTTTATTTTTTTCTTATCTTAGTTTTAAATTTCAAAATTCAAATCCTTTTCAAAAATCATATCTTTTTTCAAAATCTTATCTTATCTTTTCTAATCTCAAATTTTAAAATCATATCTTTTTCAAATCTTTTCTTTTATTTATTTTCTTAAAAGTATCTTTAATTTTAAGACATATCTTTTTCAAAACTTCTTAACCACTTTCTCTCTCTTCATTTTTCGAAAATCATATCCAAAATTTTTCAAATCTTTTTAATTAATTAATTAGTTTAGTTTTCTAATTCCTTTTATTTCTTTTTCCCTTCTTAATTTTTGAAACATATTCAAATTTTTATTTATTTTATTTTATTTTTTCTTTTATTTCGGTTTTCAAAAAAAAAGAGAGAAAAATTGTTTATTTGCAATTCACATCATCTCTCTTTCTCCATCATGGACCTAAGTGGAAATGAACAGTCCAGAAGGACTCTGGGGTCATATGCTAACCCCATTACTGCTTCATATGGAAGTAGTATCTATATATCCTTCATCAGAACCAGTAATTTTGAGTTAAATCCTCAGCTCATTATCATGGTACATCAAAATTGCCAGTATTCCGGTCTTCAGTAGGAAGAACATACTGAGTTTCTGGCACAGTTCTTATAAATTGCTGACACAGTACATGATAAGGAAGTGGATCAGGATGTCTACAGATTATTGCTATTTCCATTTGTTGTAAAAGACCAAGCTAAGAGATGGTTAAACAACCAACCCAATGCCAGCATAAGAACATGGAAACAGTTGTCAGATAAATTCTTGAATTAATATTTCCCTCCAAAAAGGATGACACAGCTAAGGCTGGACATCCAAGGCTTTACTTTATGATGCCAGGGAGAGGTACAGAGAGATGCTAAGGAAATGCCCCTCTGAAATATTTTCAGAGTGGGTGCAATTAGACATCTTCTACTACAGGCTTACAACAAAGGCCCAGATATCTATAGACCACTCAACTGGAGGATCTATACACATGAGAAAGACAATTGAGGAGGTTCAAGAGCTCATTGATATAGTGGCTAGAAATCAACATCTGTACTTAGGTAGTGAGTCCTCCATGAAAGAAGAGGCTAAGGTAGTATCCACTGAACTTAGTCTTCCAGAACAAGTTGCTGAACTCAATCAGTAATTACTTGCTCTAACAAAATAGTTAGCAGAATTTAAAGAGATGTTATAAGACACTCAAAATGCTAACAAGAATATGTAAGCACAATTGGATTAGACAAGACAATAATTATCTAAACAAATAACAGAAGAGTGTCAAGCTGTTCATTTGAGGAGTGGAAAGACATTGAATACCTCAACTCAACGCAGCAGGAAGCCAAGAAAGGGACAACTGATAGAGGATGACCAAGCCACTGCCCAAAATCCCTTTGAGGACCGTAAGAGCCCAGAGAGGAATGCTTCTGGCGTTCAAACGCCAGAAAAGGGTGCAAAATTGGCATTAAACGCCCAGTGGATGCCCAATTCTGGTGACTAAATGCCAAAAAAGGGTGGAAAATTGGCGTTAAACGCCTATCCAGCCTCCAATCCTGGCGTTCAAATTCTAATGAGGGGTCAGACACCTGCAAGTGCTGATAAGAACCCCCTTAAGCAGGCTTCTCCAACCACCTCTGTAGGGAATAAACATCCAGCAACTAAGGTTGAAAAATATAAAGCCAAGATGCCTTATCCACAAAAACTCTGCCACACCAAACAGGATAAACAATATGCCTGCTTTGTAGATTATCTCAGGACACTTGAATTAAAGATCCCATTTGCAGAGGCACTTGAGGAAATACCCTCTTATGCTAAGTTCATGAAAGAGATCTTAAGTCATAAGAAGGATTGGAGAGAAACTGAAAAAGTTTTCCTCATTGAAGAATGTAGTGCAGTCATTCTGAAAAGCTTCCCAGAGAAGATTAAAGATCCCGGAAGTTTTATGATACCATGCACATTAGAGGATGCTTGTACCAAGACAACTCTATGTGATCTTGGTGCAATTATCAACCTGATACCTGCATCTACTATCAGGAAGCTTGGTTTAACTGAAGAAGTCAAACCAACCCAGATATGCCTCTAACTTGCTGATGGCTCCACTAAAATTCCATCAGGCGTAATTGAGGACATGATTGTCAAGGTTGGGCCGTTTGCCTTTCCCACTGACTTTGTGGTGCTGGAAATGGAGGAGCACAAGAGTGCAACTCTCATTCTAGGAAGACCTTTCCAAGCAACTGGACGAACCCTCATTGATGCCCAAAAAGGGGAGGTGACCCTGAGAGTCAATGAGGATGAGTTTAAGTTGAATGTTGTCAAAGCTATGTAGCACCCAGACACCCCAGACGACTGCATGAGCATTGATATTATTGACTCTCTGGTGGAAGAGGTCAATATGACTGAGAGTCTTGAATCAGAGCTAGAGGACATTTTTAAAGATGTTCAGCCTGATATGGAGGAACCAGAGAAAACAAAAGAACCTCTGAAAACTCCTCAGGAAGAGGAGAAGCCTCCTAAACCCGAGCTTAAACCACTACCACCATCCCTGAAATATACATTTCTAGGAGAGGATGACACTTTTTCTGTGATCATAAGCTCTGCTTTAGAGCCACAGGAAGAGAAAGCACTAATTCAAGTGCTAAGGACACACAAGACAGCTCTTGGGTGGTCCATAAGTGAACTTAAGGGCATTAGCCTAGCTAGATGCATGCACAAGATCCTATTGGAGGATGATGCTAAGCCAGTGGTTCAACCACAGAGGTGGCTAAATCCAGCCATGAAGGAAGTGGTGCAAAAAGAGGTCATTAAGTTACTAGAGGCTGGAATTATTTATCTTATTTCTGATAGCCCCTGGGTGAGCCCTGTCCAAGTTGTCCCTAAGAAGGGAGGCATGGCAGTGGTTCATAATGAAAAGAATAAACTGGTTCCTACAAGAACAGTTACAAGGTGGCGTATGTGTATTGACTACAGAAGGCTTAATGCAGCCACCAGAAATGATCATTTTCCTTTACCATTCATAGACAAGATGCAAGAGAGACTAGCAGGTCATGATTACTACTTCTTTTTGGATGGCTATTCAGGTTACAACCAAATTGCAGTAGATCCCCAGGACCAAGAGAAAACAGCATTCACATGTCCATCTGGAGTATTCGCCTCTAGAAGTATGCCATTTGGACTGTGCAATGTACCTGCAATCTTTCAGAGATGCATGCTCTCTATCTTCTCTGATATGGTAGAGAAATTTTTGGAAGTCTTCATGGATGACTTGTCAGTATTTGGAGACTCATTCAGCTCTTGTCTTGACCATCTAGCACTTGTTCTGATAAGGTGCCAAGAGACTAACTTGTCTTTAAATTGGAAAAAATTTCACTTTATGGTGACTGAAGGAATTGTCCTTGGGCACGAAATTTCGAACAAAGGAATAAGGTGGATCAAGCTAAGGTAGAGGTAATTGAAAAATTACCACCACCTGCCAATATTAAGGCAATCAAAAGCTTTCTGGGACATGTATGATTCTATAGGAGGTTTATAAAGGATTTTTTGAAAATTGCAAAACCTCTGAGTAATCTGCTAGCCACTGACACACCATTTGTCTTTGACACAGAGTGTTTGCAGGCCTTTGAGACTCTGAAAGCTAAGCTGGTCATAGCACCAGTCATTTCTGCACCAGACTGGATATTACCATTTGAACTAATGTGTGACACCAGTGTCCATGCCATTGGTGCAGTATTAGGACAGAGTCATGACAAGCTTCTGCATGTCATTTATTATGCTAGCCGTGTTTTAAATGACCCACAGAAGAATTACACAACCACAGAAAAGGAGTTGCTTGCAGTGGTTTTTGCCATTGACAAGTTCAGATCTTATTTAGTAGGATCAAAAGTGATTGTGTACACTGACCATGTTGCTCTAAAATATCTCCTCACAAAGCAGGATTCAAAACCCAGAATCATAAGATGGGTGTTGCTTCTGCAAGAGTTTGATATAGAAATAAGAGACAGAAAAGAGACAGAGAACCAAGTAGCTGATCAACTGTCCCGGATAGACCCATTAGCAGGAGTGTCCCTTCCTCCTACTGAGATCTCTGAAACCTTTCCAGATGAGCAATTATTTGCCATTCAGGAAGCTCCATGGTTTGCAGACATTGCAAACTATAAAGCTTAGTAATGTCAAGTTATTGACAGTAAAGAAGCGCTTATTGGGAGGCAACCCAATCTTATTTATCTATGTTAATTAATTTTTCATTTCTGTTTTCTAGTGTTAGTCTATATAGGTTGATGATCATGTGAAGTCATAAAAACAACTACAAATTTAAAGCAGAATGAAAAACAGCATCAAAAAGAGCACACCCTGGAGGACAGGTTTACTAGCGTTTGAACGCCAGTGAGGATAGCAGAATGGGCGTTTAACGCCCAGTTTGGCAGCATTCTGGGCGTTAAACGCCAGAATTGGCAGCCAGACTGGCGTTTAACACCAGAAAGGGCTGTCTGGTGTCTTGCTGGCGTTAAATGCTAGAAAGGGGCACCAGCCTGGCGTTTAATGCCAGGAAAGGTAGCAGAACTGGCGTTTAACGCCAGATTTGGCACACAGTGGGCGTTTAAACGTAGGAAGGTTCAGGGATGAGAATTCCTTGACACCTCAGGATCTGTGGAACCCACAGGATCCCTACCTACCTGATGAGCGGATAATTTATACGCTTTTTGGCATTGTTTTTAGTATGCTTTTAGTATGTTTTAGTTAGTTTTTATTATATTTTTATTAGTTTTTATTTAAAATTCACTTTTATGGACTTTACTATGAGTTTGTGTGTTTTTATGTGATTTCAGGTATTTTTTGGCTGAAATTGAGGGACCTGAGCAAAAATCTGATTCAGAGGCTGAAAAGGGCTGCAGATGCTGTCAGATTCTGACCTCCCTGCACTCAAAGTAGATTTTCTGGAGCTACAGAAGCCCAATCGGCGCGCTCTTAATTGCGTTGGAAGGTAGACATCCAGGGCTTTCCGGCAATATATAATAGTTTATACTTTGCCTGAGATTTGATGGCCCAAACAGGCGTTCCAAATTAGCTCCAGAATTTCCGGCGTTCCAAAAGTGGGAGTTAAACGCCCAAACTGGCACAAAAGCTGGCGTTTAACTCCAAGAAAAGTCTCTACACATGGAAGCTTCAATGCTCAGCCCAAGCACACACCAAGTGGGCCCGGAAGTGGATTTCTACGTCATTTACTCATTTCTGTAAACCCTAGGCTACTAGTTCTCTATAAATAGGACCTTTTGCTATTGTATTTGAAGAATCTTTCAATCTTCGGATCATCTTTTGATCATGTTTTTATGATTGAGCCCTCTTTGGGAGGCTGGCCATTTGGCCATGCCTAGACCTTGTTCTTATGTATTTTCAATGGTAGAGTTTCTACACACCATAGATTAAGGTGTGGAGCTCTACTGTACCTCGAGTATTAATGCAATTACTATTGTTCTTCTATTCAATTCAGCTTATTCTTGTTCTAAGATATCACTTGTTCCTCAACTTGATGGATGTGATGACCCGTGACACTCATCATCATTCTCACCTATGAACATGTGCCTGACAACCACCTCCGTTCTACCTTAGATTGAACATTGGCGGCCATTCTTGAGAATCCGGAAGGTCTAAACCTTGTCTGTGGTATTCTGAGTAGGATTTAGGGATTGAATGACTATGACGAGCTTCAAACTCGCGATTGTGGGGCGTTAGTGACAGACGCAAAAGAATCACTGGATTCTATTCCGACATGATCGAGAACCGACAGATGAATAGCCGTGCTGTGACAGAGCGCGTTGAACATTTTCACTGAGAGCACGGGACTGTAGCCATTGACAACGGTGATGCCCAACATACAGCTAGCCATGGAAAGGAGTAAGAAGGATTGGATGAAGACAGTAGGAAAGCAGAGAGAAGGAAGGGACAAAGCATCTCCATACGCTTATCTAAAATTCTCACCAATGAATTACATAAGTATCTCTATCTTTATTTTATGTTTTATTTATCTTTTAATTATCAATCCTCCATAACCATTTGAATTTGCCTGACTGAGATTTACAAGATGACCATAGCTTGCTTCATACCAACAATCTCTGTGGGATCGACCCTTACTCGCGTAAGGTTTATTACTTGGACGACCCAGTGCACTTGCTGGTTAGTTGTGTGAAGCTGTGATAAAGAGTTGAGATTGCAATTGAGCGTACCATGTTGATGGCACCATTGATGATCACAATTTCGTTCACCACTACCCCACTTCACCCTCCCTCTTCTTCACACCCATCTCTAACACTCAACCCCCTTGGCCGAATTCCCGCACACCTCCATCTCCTCTATTTCCTCTTCTTCTCCTCCTTTCTTTCTTCTTTTGCTCGAGGACGAGCAAACCTTTTAAGTTTGGTGTGGGAAAAAGCGTTGCTTTTTGTTTTTGCTCCATGAATCCTTCACCTTTATTAAATAAAAAATGTTCCTAATTACAAAAGAACAAGAAGTACATGAATTTCAAATTTTATCTTGAAATTAGTTTAATTATTTCAATGCTTGATCAGTGCATATTTTTTATAGTGAAGGTTATGAATGTTAAATTTGTTGGCTCGTGAAAGAATGATGAACAAAGAGAAATGTTATTGATAATATGAAAAATCACGAAATTGATTCTTAAAGCAAGAAAAAACAGTGAATAACAAAGCTTGCAAATAGCAAGCAGAAAAGCCAATAGCCCTTAAAACCAAAAGGCAAGGGTAAAAAGGATCCAAGGCTTTGAGCATTAATGGATAGGAGGGCCCATAGGAATAAAATCTTGGCCTAAGCGGCTAAATCAAGCTATCCCTAACCATGTGCTTGTGGCATGAAGGTCCAAGTGAAAAGCTTGAGACTGGGTGGTTAAAGTCGTGATCCAAAGCAAAAAGAGTGTACTCAAGAACTCTGGACACCTCTAACTGGGGACTCTAGCAAAGCTGAGTCACAATCTAAAAAGGTTCACCCAGTTATGTGTCTGTGGCATTTATGTATCCGGTGGTAATACTGGAAAACAAGATTCTTAGGGTCATGGCCAAGACTCATAAAGTAGCTATGTTCAAGAATCAACATACTGAACTAGGAGAATCAATAACACTATCTAAATTCTGAGTTCCTAATGGATGCCAATCATTCTGAACTTCAAGGATAAAGTGAGATGCCAAAGTTGTTCAGAGGCAAAAAGCTACTAGCCCCGCTCATCTAATTGGGACTAAGTTTCATTGATATTTTGAGAATTATTGAATATTCTGTTCTTTTTATCCTATTTTGCTTTCAGTTGCTTAGGGACAAGCAACAATTTAAGTTTGGCGTTGTAATGAGCAGATAATTTATACGCTTTTTGGCATTCTTTTTACATAGTTTTTAATATGTTTTAGTTACTTTTTAGTATATTTTTATTATTTTTTTTGCAAAAATCAAATTTTTGGACTTTACTATGAGTTTGTGTGTTTTTCTGTGATTTCAGGTAAATTGGCACCAAAACTGGCGTTCAACTCCAGGAAGAGCACAAGCACGTGAAAGCTAGGAAGCTCAGCCCAAACACTCACCAAATGGGCACCGGAAGTGGATTTCTACACTCTCTTCATCTAGTTACTCATTCTCTATAAACCTAGGTTACTAGTCTAGTATATAAAAACTACTTTTAGAGATTCATTTTGTACCTCATGACATTTTACATCTGAATTTGTATCTTCTACGGCATGAGTCTCTAAACCCCATGGTTGGGGGTGAGGAGCTCTGCTGTGTCTCGATGGATTAATGCAATTATTTCTGTTTTCTATTCAATCACGCTTGTTTCTATTCTAAGATATTCATTCGCACTTCAACATGATGAATGTGATGATCCGTGACACTCATCACCATTCTCAACTTATGAACGCGTTCCTGACAACCACTTCCGTTCTACCTTAGACTGAGTGTGTATCTCTTGGGTTCCTGGTTCACGAGTTTGATTGCCTCTCCTGACAACAGAGTGTTCAAATGCGTGCAACCAGAGTCTTCGTGGCATAAGCTAGAATCAATTGGCCGCACTCTTGAGATCCAGAAAGTCTAAACCTTGTCTGTGGTATTCCGAGTAGGATCTGAGAAGGGGTGACTATGACGAGCTTCAAACTCACAAATGTTGGCCGCAGTGACAGTGTGCAAAAGGATCAATGAATCCTATTCCAGCACGGGTGAGAACTGACATATGATTAGCCCTACGGAACCCGTAGTTAGACCATTTTCAGTGAGAGGACGGATGGTAGCCATTGACAACAGTGATCCACCAACATACAACTTGCCATGGAAGGAGCCTTGCGTGCGTGAAGAAGACAACAGTAGGAAAGCAGAGATTTAGAAGACAGAGCATGTCCAAAACCTCAACTTGTTCTTCATTACTGCATAACAAATATTATTCATTTCATGTTCTTTTACTTTTTACAAACAAAACTCTTTTCATTATTAATCTCCTGATTAAGGTTTATAAGATAACCATAGATTGCTTCAAGCTGACAATCTTCGTGGGATCGACCCTTACTCACGTAAGGTATTACTTGGACGACCCAGTGCACTTGCTGGTTAGTGGCACCAGAGTTGTGAAAAGTGTGAATCACAATTCTGTGCACCAATTTCCTAAAATGTTTCCTACCAAGATGCATTAATCTAAGCTCGTAAAATGCAAGAAGTCAGCAAGGTGAAGCAATAGAAGCAAGTTAATGCAAGAAGTTATAAAAAGTAACCCAGAAAAAGTGGCCTAACGAGGTCTAACTAAAAATGGGATTACTAAAAATAACTTTAGCAGGTCCGATAGAGAAGTTGGACCAATGAAAGGATCACTAAAAAGGGACAAAAACATCTCGCAAAGGCCAAAGAAAGGTTAAAAACCAGGGCTCGAAGTGCTCAGCTAAAAAGGTATAAAGTCCTAAAAAGGATTTTGCTTAAAGCAAGAGCACGATCTCAAAACGGAGCTAAAAAGTCATCCAAACAAACTATAAAGAAAAGGTTCCCCATCGGAACACTAGTTAAAAAGTTGTTGGAATATGACTAAAAAGCCTGGATAATGAAATCATATAGGTCGACGTCAGCTAAAGAAGGGACGCGACCTCCAAAAAGGTCCAGAAGGTTGAAAAGCCAAGGACCGAAATGCCTAGCTAAGAGGGGCACAAAACTCTTGAAAGGAGATATTACTCAAAAAGGGCAAAAGCATATTCCCAAAACAAGGCTAAAAAGTCATCTAAACAAACTAAAAGGGTTCCACACGAGAACACTACCTAAAACATTGTTTGGAATTTGACTAAGAAGCCCGGACGGCAAATCGCAAAGACGATATAGCCGACTAAAGAAAGGGTGTCAAGCCAGCCAAAGAAAAGGCATAGTTTTGAAGGCCAAAAAAAGGGATACCCATAAGGCAAACGCCACCTCAAAGGGTGTTGAACCAAGAAGACACATAACACCTACATAAAGGTTAACCTCCTCCAAACAAAGGTTGAAGAACAACATCCCAATACAAGCATATCGACACAAATAAAGTCAATGCATCATCTAACAAAAATTAAAGCATTAAAGGCTCAAAGGCTGCCTAAATAGCAGCCCAAGACTTTAAAATGTTTGTTTTTTAAAATAAAGGTTGCTGGGGAGCAACCAAATGTCAAAGAGTTATCCACAGAAACTTACAAACAAGGTTCAACAAGTCCACAAGCATAACTAAAACAACAAATATAAAAAAAAAGATCACAAGGGGTCCAAGTTCGCCCCGGTAGCAACATCTTTAAAAGAAGGAGGCCGGGTCGAGATCAGGACGGCATTGACGACTCCATCTGGCCCATTAAGAATCTCCAGGTCAGGCTCGGGCTTAGAAGAGACCGCCTCAGCAGATGGAGCTGCAGGGGCAGAGGCCTTAGGTGGTGGCACGGGGGGAGGACCCTCATCCTCATCATTAGGGGCAGGCACAATCTTGCCATCCTCCACCATATTGTCCATGCTAAAAAGAGAGAGGTCGTCCTCGGGAGCAAGAACCCAGACTTGGGCCTTGAGATTTTCATACATCTCGGTCAAACTGCTCACCATATAACCTTGGAGCGCGGCGTAGTCATCTTGCGCAGATTGAAGCCTCTCCTTAGTCTCCAAGAGTTTGCCATAGGTGCGGGTATAGCTCTCCTTGTATTTCTTAGCCACCTCCTCAGCCAGATTTGCAGCCGCCTCTGCAGTAGTAGCCAGAGTCTTCTCCTTTTCAACATCCATCCCCAACTTAACAACCATGGCATCTAGCTCGTCCTTTAGACCCTTCACACTGTTATAATCAGCCTTGGTATCCTCCAAAAAAGCTTTAGTGGCACGAACAGGCGATTCCGTAATGACCCGATATAAGGCCGCGCTGAGATTGGCCATCCGAACACTATGCTCGATATGAAATCGTGATGGTACAGGATTGACACATCGTTAGTTGAAACCTGACCATAAGGAACAATCAACTCTGTGGCAAAAGCCACACCATCAAACTCTTTGTCATCTAAATTATAAGTTCCAACAATCTTTTGCTTTTTGGGAGGAGGACCAGCAGAAGTAGGTGAGGAGGTAGCACCAGAGGTCGTCTGAGATGGGTCAGACGGAATTGTCCGAACTCTCGGGGTCGGGGTAATCTTCCTCGGACCTGAGACTCAGTCGCCGGCTTCTTCAGAGGCAACTGAACTGAGGACCCCTCCCCTGAAGTCTTCATCGACAAGTTCTGGACAGCCACCGCCTTTTTCGCCTTGCGAAAAGCTTTCATCGACTCCGAAGACGCCATTGTCTCTGAAAAGAAGCCAGGAAACAATCACATAATAGAAAAATGACAAGATCACAAGCAATAAAAGAAATCCTTCTCTATGAAAAGAGAAGTCGGATACTACCTAGTTCAGCACGAAGGAGGGAAAGATCTTCTAGAAACCTCTTAATGTCCAGATGAGGAGGCTCCCCCCAATGCCCCTTTAAAATATTTACGAAATCTTTTCTACCTCATCTAAACTATCCTAAAGATACTTAAGAACTACTGTATCTTTTTGCCACCATAAAGGAAAGGTCGGCTCATCATTTTTATCCAAAAAAAAGGGCGAGCTCCTTCAATAGCTTGGACTTTAAAATAGAAATTCTTAAAGTCACAAAAAGACTCATCAAACAGGGAAAACACTTTCTTCCCCTGGGTAGCACGGAATGAGATCCAGGAAGCCTTCTTCTTGGCCACCCCGGGTTTGGTCAACACAAACAAGTAAAGAAAAAGGGGCAACGTAGGTCGGACACCCAGCTCTTAGAACAGTAGTTGAAAAATCTTTACAAAGGCCCAAGAGTTCAGATGAAGCTATGAAGGGGCCACATTACAGTTCCACAAGAGCTCGGTTTCAAAGGTAGTAAAAGGAATGGTAATATTCAGCTGGGAAAAGAAGTAATTGTAGGCATAAAAGAAAGGTCGCTCTGTCCGAGCTAAAGGAGGGAAATTAACTCTCTCCTTAGGATCGGGCGACACTAGTTCATAATTCTTCTCATCCTCCCTACGCTCACGGATCCTATGAAATCGCCTAAATTTCTCACAGTACTTAGGGTCGGCTATGGTAACACACATCAGGAATATGGAGTCTAGCCAATCGGCCATACCAGCAAGGACCTTGGTGGACATCTCGACAACATTCTTACGAGAAGACATAAAGCAACTCTATCTACAGTAAGAAAAAGGAAAAGGGGTTACTACCAAACAACTCGGACAGTAACGGAATGGCGAAAAACAATCAACAAGCGTTAGCTATGGCAACAAAAGGGAATCCCAGGACTCACAAAGAACAAAGAATCAACACCAAAAGCCTAGGGGCATCCTTTGGAGGTAACAATAGAGCAGAATGTAGAAAAGGAAACGACACAAAAGCCAGAGCCCTAACCTTCTCAAACAAAAGAAAATACAAGGAGGCAAACAAAAACCTTGATACTAACATTTCTTCGCATAAACAGCAAGATAAAAAACGATTGTAACTATCAAGAAACAAAGGCACACAAGAATCGTCAAGAAAGTTTCAACCTTTTCAAAAGAAGCTCAGCAAAGATCAAAGCTTTGTACAAAGGGAAAGCATGCAAGAGTAAAGCGCAAAGAATGACGACAAATAAAGCATGTAAAAATGAAAGGATATGAAGTAAAGCACCAACCTGCAAAAGAAGACAAATAAGCTAGCAGCAAGCCACGAACGATCTCCACTAAGAGATGGAAACTCCGAAAATCCAAGAAAGGAACAATCTTGGAGTATTGGGGCAAGTAGAAGATGAACGGAAGGAAGTTTTCTCTCACTAAGCAAATGGAACAAGAAACTGAAGATAAAGTCCAACCCCTTTTTTTTCAATTTCAAATTAAGCGGGGAATGAAACGGCAAAGGGAATTAAAAGCCCTATTAAGAGGCTTTAAAAGCATTCGGTTTTAACCCAAACTGATGCATGATGAGTTCAGAGATTCACCCCCTTCCCAATAATATTGATGAATCCGCTCTTGGCAAGCACACCAAAATTATTGTCAAGTATTAACCCACAGTGGAGTGGGATCGTATCCACAGAGATTGGTAGATTTGAGCAATTTCAATTAATTGGTGAATTAGTCAAGCTCAACAGAGTAAGTTGTAAGTGCAGAATTATAAATGGCAGAAACATAAATGGCAAAAGAATAAAGGAAAGCAATTAAGTGCAGAAATGGAAATAGCAGGAAAGATAAGAATGAGGGAATTCATTAAGATCTGGAGATATTGTCTCTTTGGATTAAATCCAGCTCATATCTTCTTCAATCATGCAACTCATTGACCTCTTGGCAATCATGATTGATTGAGCCCCAATCCCTTGGTGACTCAATCTCTCAGATTTTGATCAATAGCCAATTCCTTGGTCTAATTGCTCATGAAGAGAGATATGCTTGATCCCTGATTATACCACACATCATCATAGGTCCAAGTAGAGGGAGGATTGTATGTCACCATATCCAAACACCAAAACCCAGATTCTACTCAAGTGTGAGAAGGGATTTCTAGCATGGTTTAATGTTTCCTTTTCCAAGGTTCCCATGAAACCCATTTTGCATTTAATCTCTTTTCCAAGTTAATTGAACACTAAGCATGAAAATCAAAATTTCTTCTAGCAAATCTAAGAGAAGATGAAGAAAAGAAGAAATTCACTATCATTAATCCATCAAGTACAACAGAGCTCCCTCTCTCAATAAGAGGAAATTTAGCTACTCATAGTTCAGAAAGAAAGTACAAAAGATGGAAGAGATGAAGTGTGAAATGTAAAAAGTGAAAAGTGATTTCAAAACTAAACTCTGTGACTTGCTAACCCCCTTTTTCCAATACTTCCAAGGGTATTTATACTACTCCTAGATCTAGAAATAAAAGAAATTACAAAAGGTGAAAAGAAAATTACAATTTTGGAGGGAAAAGAAACTCAACAAACATGATCTTCCAGCTGGCGTGTGACTGGCACTTTTCTGGCGTGATGCGCTCCCTCTGTTTCTGACTTGGCGTGCCACGCACCGTCCCCTATTTCACCCCTGGCGTGCCATGCCTTCGAGCCAAAGTGGCAGACCCAGGACATTTTAATTGGCCTAAGTAACCTGGCGTGCCATGCCTTCGACACCTAGTGGCACGCCCAAGGTCATCTTCTTCATTTCCATACTTCTGGAAATTTGTACCAGCATGGCACGCCCAGCGTCTGGCGTGCCACGCCCTGATAAACTCTGTTTTGACGGTTTATCTTGTATTGATTTTAAGAGATTTTATCACCTTTTACCCACATTTATTCAATGAAATAGCATGGTTTTGTGATTGTCTCCTTATTTGTGCTTAGATGTGAAAACATGCTTTTAAACCCTTAATTTGATGGTTTTAATCTCCCTTTGATTCCACTAGATGCCTTGATATGTTTGTCAGTGATTTCAGATTGAAAAGGCTAGGAATGGATCAAAGGAGTGAAGAGGACAGCATGCAAAGTAGAGAAATCATGAAAAGGCAAAGAAGTTGAACTCGTCCATGGACGCGCGCGCACCTGGCGCTTGTGCGCACCTTGCGAATCACCCCATGGATGCGTACGCATGCTGTGCGCGTACGCGTCGGTGCTGGTTTATGATTTTTTAATGAAAACGTGACCAACGAATTCTCAAGGGTTGTGGAGCCTAATTCCAACCAACTTTGGCGCCTAAACTGCTATTTAAAGCCAAGGATTGAAGAGCAAAGGGAGGAGTTCATGACACACACATTAGAATTAGTTTAGAAGTAGTTTCTAGAGAGAGAAGCTCTCACTTCTCTCTAGAATTAGGATTAGGATTAGGTTTAGTTCTTAGATCTAGAGTTTAGGATTAGGTTTAATTCTTAGATCTAGATTTTAATTCATCTTCTTCTACTTCTATCCTCTTAATTCCTTGTTGTTACATTCATCTTCCTCTATTCTTTTGTTGTAATTTCCTTTATGTTGTTCTTATATTTTGTTGTAGATCTACTTTTATTCCTTCCTTTCTCTTTCAATTCAATCAAGGTAATTCATAATAATTGTGTTCCTTTTGATTTGTTGTTGTTAATTCTTTGCAATAATTGTTGTTAGATCTTGTTCTTGTTGTTGATTTACTATGCTTTCCTTTTATGCCTTCCAAGTGTTTGATGAAATGCTTGGTTGGATTTTAGTGTAGTTTTTGTTCCTCTTGGCCTAGGTAGAGTGATTAGTGACTCTTGAGTTATCTAATTCCTTTGTTGATTGATAATTAGAAGTTGCTAATTGATTTGAATGCCTCTAAAGCTAGTCTTTCCTTTAGGAGTTGATTAGGACTTGAGGAATCAAATTGATTCATCCACTTGACTTTCCTCCATGGTTAGAGGTTAACTAAGTGGGAGCAATGAACAATTTGTTATCACAATTGAGGAGGATAACTAGGATAGGACTTCTAGTTCTCATATCTATCCAAGAGCTTTGTTAGTTGTTAGTTTATTTTCTTTGCCATTTATATTTCTTGTCTAAAATCTTAAAAACCCCAAATATAACTCACAACCAATAACAAGACACTTTATTGTAA
>NW_026264911.1:412603-412974 GCF_000817695.3 Arachis duranensis
TTAGAAACTATACTTGCAACGAGAATTCATTTGTGAAATTCTAAACCGTCAAAAATCCAATCATCAAAATGGCGCCGTTGCTGGGGAATCGCAATGGTGTTATGTTATTGATTATTGTATATATGTGAATATTGTGAATAGCTTGATTTTTTTTGGATTGCTTGCTAGTTAGGACTTTGTTTCATTATTTCTTAGTAGTTTTTGTTTTTATTTTCTCTTTTCACCATGAATTCTCATTTTGGCTATGAGTGTGATTACAACTATGTTGTAGGAAGTGGAGATTATAATGAAGATGTGTATCAAGGATGGGATAACCAAAGGTGGGAGGAGCCATATGCATATGATCAATCCTCATGGCAACAACCCCCACC
>NW_026264911.1:413247-416159 GCF_000817695.3 Arachis duranensis
AAAGAAGAGATGAAAAGGGATGTGCAAAATTTCATGGCCGCCTTGGATGCGGTAACAAATCAATTAGCCTCCCAATGCTTGAACACTCAAAGAACTCCCATGGCTACATGTGGAGAATCGAATGAAGAACATAGCATGAAGGAGAGATTGGAAACTCCGATGGGAAATGAAAAAAGTTGCTTTGTATTGGAACAATTGGAGGATGCTTTAATTGTTGAAGACAAGGAAGAAGTGGTAGAAGACTTAGGAGATGCGGAGCCTCCATGGGAACATAGAGTTGAAGAAAACCCCTCCATGATGATTGAAATTGATGCTAGGGAGGAAAGTGCACACTTTCCAAGGCATATTCCATATGAAGACTTGGATGGGATAGAGAAAGAATTGAGTTCCCTTGGTGATGAAGATCAAGCATCAAGTCTTAGTGGTGAAGAATCCTTTGAGCATGAAGAACCTTCTCCGGTTGGATTTGAAAGCGTTGAGGAGGTAAACTTTTCTCACCCTCCCTATTATGATTTGAGTAAGGGAAAAGGTTTAGATAAAATTGTTGAACAAAGGATTGAGATTAAGACATCTTGTGAAGAGGTGGAAGTCCCTAGAAATAGAAGAACGAGGGTTGGTTATGCTTTGTCAAGATCTTTGGAAGCATCTTTGCCTAGGTTACCATCTACACCTTCATTTGAGTGGGTGAAATTCATTTCTATTAGCTTTATTATCCCACTTGAATATGGTTTGCTTGAAACAGACGGCCAACTTAGGGAAGTTTGTGGGATGAAGCATAAGCGGAAAAGGTTTTGTGGTGGGCGTTGCAAATCAAGGCTCATTATTGTTGATGCATCAAACATGAGATATAAAGGTTGGAGTAGTGCTCAAATAGATGGGTCTAGGAGGATTTTTGGCCACTATATAGAGAATTCACCTTACTCACCACCCTGTTGGACTAATAATGATGATCAACTTCTAGAAGGGTGTGAAAATAAAGTGTGGAACCCTGTATCACAAGAAGAGAATCAACTTTGGGAGCCCCAAGCTTGTGAAGAACTCCATCAACACTTGGCTCAATCCATAGGAAATCTTGGGGCACAATGGAGAACCAAGCATTGGTGGGAGTTCCAAGATGAATACAAGCACAAGCCACCTTGATGAGGAGCTCCCTATAAGTCCAACTTAAGGACAATAAACAAAAGTGCTAGGTGGGAGACACCCCACCATGGTAACATCTTTTCTTTTTCTTTTTTTGTAAATAGTGTTGAATTTTTAGTTGATTTCATATTTTGTTTAGTTAGTTGAGTATAGTTGATAGTTTAGTATTTTAAATAAGGTTTTAAGGTGTTTTGGTAGCTATTTGGAGGTTTGGAATGCTTGGATTGGTGCAAAAACATTGAAAATTTTTGAAAACAGAGCACCATCCACGCGTGCGCGCAATACACACGCACGCGTGCATCAAGCATTTTCACCTACCCATGTGGCCGCGCACATGACGTGTACGCGTGGATTGAGAAGTTTCACCTTCCTTACATTGACCCGAGAGTTAGGCCTGCACTGTGTGGAAGTTGGGCCTGAGGCACAAACCAACTCGCGTGTACGCACACCTGCCGCGTACGTGCCACTCTCGGAATAATCCATCGACGCGGACGCACTCTGTATGCATATGCATCGTATCCATTGCACCGCCATCCGTGCGCGTGCGCCATGCGTGCGTACGCGCAAATGTCCTTCTTTCACTACATTTCTTTTCTTCTCCTCCTTCCATTTCTGCCCTTCTCCTTTCTTCTTCCCTTCTTCTACCTCTCATCCAACACTTCCAAACACCATTGATAACCATTTATTTTAGTGAGTTAATTAGTTAGTTGGTTAGTTGATTTGTTAGTTTCAGTTTAGTTTTCATTTTATTTTCTATCTTTTCATTATAAGTGTTAGATTATTGACTTTGTTTCCTATGCATTGTTGTCTCCTTATTGCCTAAATGCTATTTTAGCATGAATGTTTTTAGATAATCTTTGTTGGACTATTTAATTGAGGTTATATTTTGCTACTTGATTTTGAGTTTTTTATGCTTACCTTTTGAAAAATACCAAGTGATGAGAATTGCCTTCGAGTTTGTAACTCTTCTTGAATTACATGATTTGGCCACCATGTGGTTTGAGCCTTATTCTATGATTAGGCAACCTCTTGATGGATGATGTTGTGCATTTACCTTAATGCCTTATGTTATGATCATATGCATCCATAAGCTTTGACTTGAATGCTCTCATGCTTCTTTAATGCTTGTTTTATCTTACAAGCTTACTTAAAGCATCTCAAGTACACTAGGATAAGTGAAGTGCATGCTTCTTTTGTGACATCACTTTTTATGCTAGTGTCGGTTCTAAACCGCGCAATTTAGAGTTCACATTCCTTATTTGTCATTAATGTCACATTAATTCACTCACCTCATTCTAGTGATTTACCTCATTCCAACAATTATGCTTCCTTGCTTTTATATCTTCTCATCTTATGGTGTTATATTTTTGTTTTTTATGATGAATGCACCACAAGCAAACATGGAAGCAAGACTAAGAACACGCAGCAATCCGGAGAGTCACCGTACCCCCTTGCTCATCTTTGAGTGCATCGAGGACGGTGCAAACTTTTAAGTGTGGGGAGGTCGTCCGACCGGTCGGCGATTTTGGGTGACAAGTTTCTAATTCCAACACTTTTGCATTTCATTCTAGGATTTTAGGATTTTTACTTGCATTTTCTTAATTTTTGCATATGTATACACAATAAGCTTAGTCAAAATAATGAAAATTTTCAAGGATTTCTATCTATAGGGTACCAATTGATTTTTGAGATAAGAACATAAGCAAGTGAGTTTTGAGCCTAATGGTGTGGTTACATCTTATAACCACTTATTTTTCCTTCTTGTGTGCATT
>NW_026264911.1:416305-421320 GCF_000817695.3 Arachis duranensis
CTCACTTACCCAAATAGCCTTACCTTTTATCAACCTTTGTTAGCCAATTTTGATCCTACGATTAACCCACTTGGTTCTTTAATTTAGCATATTACAAGCCTTAAAGCGGAAAACAATAAAAGTCCTTATTTGGATCTTTGATTAGCATAGGCAAGTGTGTGTGAGTATCATTCAAGCGTGGGAATCTTGGGACATTGGGTGAATAAAAGGGTAGTTTTGTATTTTTATTGAAAATATTGGGAATTGGGTATATGCTCATGTATTGATCAAATGTATAGACTTATGCATTGATGCTCTTGTATATAGAAAGAAAAAAATGAGAAAAACAAAAGAAAAAAAAAAGAAAAGAAAAAGAAAAATATTATGGAAAAGAAAAAAAGAAAAAAATAGAAAAAGAAAAAAAAGAAAAGAAAAAGAAAAATAACATGGAAAAGAAAAAAGAAAAAAATAGAAAAAGAAAGAAAAAGAAGAAAAAGAAAGAAATAAAAAGGGGACAAAATGCCCCAAAGCAAAGTGTAGCTCAATAAAATTCAATGCATATGTGGTGTGAAATGAAAAGAAATTGCATGAGTATGTGAAAAAGTGAGAAATGGGTGGTTAGGTTAGCTTTGAAATTGTATAGGATGTCATAGGTTAGGTGGGAAGTTTAAGCTTATCAAAGATTCAAATTTCAAGCTCACTTGACCAAATATGCATCCTACCTTGACCCTAGCCCCATTACAACCAAAGAAAAGACCTCATGATATATGTATGCATGCATGAAATATTTGTTGATTGTTAGAAGAAAAACAAATCTTAGAAAGCATGATTAGGAGAGAATTGAGAGAATCAACCCTAAACACTTGAGCGAATAGAGTGCAAATACATCCGGTGAGGGTTTGATGCTCAAATACATGTTTTCGCCTATGATCATCTCTTCATGCAAGTTTGTAAAAATATTTAATAACTCCATTCAATTGTCGATTAGACTTGCTAGTCCTCAGCCCTTGTGCATATATGCTTCTTTGGAATTGATTTATTTTGACCAAGCAATTGCATTCATGTAGACAGTTGCATATAGGTAGATTGCATTTAGTTAGTTTCCATTTGAATAAATGCCATACCCTTACTTCATTCTTGGTTTAAGCATGAGGACATGCTTGGTTTAAGTGTGGGGAGGTTGATAAACCCCGTTTTGACGGTTTATCTTGTATTGATTTTAAGAGATTTTATCACTTTTTACCCACATTTATTCAATGAAATAGCATGGTTTTGTGATTGTCTCCTTATTTGTGCTTAGATGTGAAAACATGCTTTTTAGGCCTTTAACTTGATGATTTTGATTCACCTTTGATTCCACTAGATGCCTTGATGTGTTTGTTAGTGATTTCAGATTGAAAAGGCTAGGAATGGATCAAAGGAGTGAAGAGGAAAGCATGCAAAGTAGAGAAATCATGAAAAGGCAAAGAAGTTGAACTCGCCCATGGACACACGCGCGCACCTGGCGCTTGTGCGCACCTTGCGAATCACCCCATGGACGTGTACGCGTGCTGTGCGCGTACGTGTCAGTGCTGGTTTATGATTTTTTAATGAAAACGTGACCAACGAATTCTCAAGGGTTGTGGGGCCCAATCCCAACCAACTTTGGCGCCAAAGATGCTATTTAAAGCCAAGGATTGAAGAGCAAAGGGACATGAGTTCATTCCCACTCATTAGGATTAGTTTAGAAGTAGTTTCTAGAGAGAGAAGCTCCCACTTCTCTCTAGAATTATGATTAGGTTTAATTCTTAGATCTAGATTTTAATTCATCTTCTTCCACTTCTATCCTCTTAATTCCTTATTGTTACATTCATCTTCCTCTATTCTTTTGTTGTAATTTCCTTTATGTTGTTCTTATATTTTGTTGTAGATCTACTTTTGTTCCTTCCTTTCTCTTTCAATTCAATCAAGGTAATTCATAATAATTGTGTTCCTTTTGATTTGTTGTTGTTAATTCTTTGCAATAATTGTTGTTAGATCTTGTTCTTGTTGTTGATTTACTATGCTTTCATTTTATGCCTTCTGATGAGCGGATAATTTATACGCTTTTTGGCATTGTTTTTAGGTAGTTTTTAGTAAGTTCAAGCTACTTTTAGGGATGTTTTCATTAGTTTTTATGTTAAATTCACATTTCTAGACTTTACTATGAGTTTGTGTGTTTTTCTGTGATTTCAGGTAAATTCTGGCTAAAATTGAGGGACTTGAGCAAAACTCTGAAAAAGGCTGACAAAAGGACTGCTGATGCTGTTGGAATCTGACCTCGCTGCACTAGAAATGGATTTTCTGGAGCTACAGAACTCCAATTGGCGCGCTCTCAACGGCGTTGGAAAGTAGACATCCAGAGCTTTCCAGCAATATATAATAGTTAATACTTTGTTCGAAAATTGACGACGTAACTTGGCGTTGAACGCCAAGTACATGCTGCTGTCTGGAGTTAAACGCAAGAAAAACGTCATGATCCGGAGTTGAACGCCCAAAACACGTCATAACTCAGAGTTCAACTCCAAGAAAAGCCTCAGCTCGTGGATAGATCAAGTTCAGCCCAAGCATACACCAAGTGGGCCCCGGAAGTGGATTTATGCATCAATTACTTACTCATGTAAACCCTAGTAGCTAGTCTAGTATAAATAGGATAAGTTACTATTGTATTAGACAATCTTTTGACAGTTTAATCTCTTGACTGTTTAGCCTTTGATTATTCGGTCTCTTGATCACTCAAGGGGGCTGGCCATTCGGCCATGCCTGAACCTTTTACTTATGTATTTTCAACAGTGGAGTTTCTGCACACCATAGATTAAGGGTGTGGAGCTCTGCTGTACCTCAAGTTTCAATACAATCATTATTTCTTTTTATTCAATTCTCTTTTATTCTTATTCCAAGATATACGTTATACTTAACTTGATGAATGTGATGATCCGTGACACTCATCATCATTCTCACCTATGAACATACGTGACTGACAACCACTTCCGTTCTACCTTAGGCCGGGCGCATATCTCTTAGATTCCCCAACAGAATCTTCGTGGTATAAGCTAGATAGATGGCGGCATTCATGAGGATCCGAAAAGTCTAACCTTGTCTGTGGTATTCCGAGTAGGATCCTGGGAATCCGGAAAGTCTAACCTTGTCTGTGGTATTCCGAGTAGGATTCCTACAATTACGTGCAACCACAGCACCAAGTTGATCCAGCAACAACACCAAGTTTTTGGCGCCATTGCTGGGGATTGTTCGAGTTTGGACAATTGACGGTTCATCTTTTTGCTCAGATTAGGTAATTTTCTTTTCAAAATTTTTTTCAAAAATCTTTTTCAAAATTTTTCTTTTCTTTTTCGTTTTTTTCCAAAAATATTTTTGAAAAAATTAATAAAAATCCAAAAAAACTAGAAAATCATAAAAACCAAAAATATTTTGTGTTTCTTGTTTGAGTCTTGAGTCAATTTTTAAGTTTGGTGTCAATTGCATGCTTTTAAAAATTTTTTTTGCATTTTTCGAAAATCCCATGCATTCATAGTGTTCTTCATGATCTTCAAGTTGTTCTTGATAAGTCCTCTTGTTTGATCTTGATGTTTTCTTGTTTTGTGTTGTTTGTTGTTTTTCATATGCATTTTTTGTTTGTTAGAGTCCATGCATTAAAGATTTCTAAGTTTGGTGTCTTGCATGTTTTCTTTGCATCAAAAATTTTTCAAAAAATTATATTCTTGATGTTCATCATGATCTTCAAAGTGTTCTTGGTGTTCATCTTGACATTCATAGCATTCTTGCATGCATTCATTGTTTTGATCTAAAAATTTCATGCATTGAGTATTTTTGTTGTTTTTATCTCTCATCATTAAAAAAAAATTCAAAAAAAAAATATATTTTCCTTATTTTCAAAATTAGTTGTTTCTTACAAGTCAAATCAAATTTTCAATTTTAAAAATCTTATCTTTTCACAATCTTTTTCAAAAATCATACCTTTTCAATTTTATCTTTGTTTTTCAAAAATTTTCAAAAATCTTTTTCAAATTATTTTCAAAATCTTTTTCTTATCTTTATATCAAATTTTTGAAATTACACTAACAATTAATGTGATTGGTTCAAAAATTTGAAGTTTGTTACTTTCTTGTTAAGAAAAGGTTCAATCTTTAAGTTCTAGAATCTTATCTTGTAGTTTCTTGTTAGTTAAGTCATTTCAAAAATTAGATCTTTTTATCTTTTATCTTATCTTTTTCAAAAATTTTATCTTTTTCAAAATTTGATTTCAAAATATCTTATCTAACTTCCTATCTCCTCATCTTTTTAAAATTTTATTTTAAAATCTTTTTCAATCAACTAACTAACTTTCCTTTTTGTTTCTTATCTTTTTCAAAACCACCTAACTACTTTTCCCTCTCTAATTTTCGAAAATATCTCACCTTTTTTTCAAAAATTCTTTTTAATTAAACTAATTGTTTCATGTTTTAATTTTAATTACATTTTATCTCTAATTTTTGAAAATTACTAACCCCTTTTTCAAAATTGTTTTCGAAAATTCTCCCTCTCTTCTCTTATTCTATTTAATTATTTAATTACTAACACTTCTCTTCACATCTCTTCATCAAAAAAATCCGAATCCATCCTTCTTCATTCTTCTACCCCCTTCTTCTTCTACTAACATAAAGGA
This sequence comes from Arachis duranensis, assembly GCF_000817695.3. NCBI lineage: Eukaryota > Viridiplantae > Streptophyta > Magnoliopsida > Fabales > Fabaceae > Arachis > Arachis duranensis. The sequence continues at coordinate 420,966 of NW_026264911.1, forward strand.
ATCTCTATACTGTGACATAGAGGATTCCTCTTTCTTTTCTTGTTTTCTTCTCTTTCATATGAGCAAGAATAGGGAAAAAGGCACTCTTGTTGAAATTGATCCAGAACCTGAAAGGACTCTGAAGAGAAAATTAAGAGAAGCTAAATTACATTATTCTAAAGGTAACCTTTCAGAAATTTTCGAACAAGAGAAGGAGATGGCAGCCGAAAATAATAATAATGCAAGGAGAATGCTTGGTGACTTCACAAAGCCAACGTCCAAATTTGATGGAAGAAGCATCTCCATTCCTGCCATTGGAGCCAATAACTTTGAGCTGAAACCTCAGCTAGTTGCCTTAATGCAACAAAACTGCAAG
>NW_026264911.1:421638-421960 GCF_000817695.3 Arachis duranensis
TTGGACCATTCTGTAGGTGGATCTATTCACCTGAAGAAAACGCTTGAAGAGGCTCAAGAACTCATTGACATGGTTGTAAACAACCAATTTATGTACACCTCTGAGAGGAATTCCGTGAATAATGGGATACCTCGGAAGAAAGGAGTTCTTGAAATAGATGCTCTGAATGCCATATTGGCTCAGAACAAAGTGTTGACTCAACAGGTCAACATGATCTCTCAAAATCTGAATGGATGGCAAGATGCATCCAACAGTACTAGAGAGGCAGCTTCTGAAGAAGCTTATGATCCTGAGAACCCTGCCATGGCAGAGGTTAATTACA
>NW_026264911.1:422203-422700 GCF_000817695.3 Arachis duranensis
CAAAACACTTCTAATTTAGCCAATATAGTCTCTGATCTGTCAAAGGCCACTTTCAGTTTCATGAATGAAACAAGATCCTCCATTAGAAATTTGGAGGCACAAGTAGGCCAGCTGAGTAAGAAAGTCATTGAAACTCCTCCCAGTATTCTCCCAAGTAATACAGAAGAGAATCCAAAAGGAGAGTGCAAGGCCATTGATGTGATCAATGTGGCCGAATGCAGAAGGGAGGAGGAGGATGAAAATCCTAGTGAGGAAGACCTCCTGGGATGTCCTTCACGCAAGAAGGAGTCTCCTATTAAGGATCCAAAGGAATCTGAGGCTCATATAGAGACCATAGAGATTCCATTAAATCTCCTTCTGCCATTCATGAGCTCTGAAGACTATTCATTCTCTGAAGAGGATAAAGATGTGACTGGAGAGCAAGTTGCTCAATATTTAGGAGCTATCATGAAGCTGAATGCCAAGTTGTTTGGTAATGAGACTTGGGAAAGTGAACC
>NW_026264911.1:422928-423888 GCF_000817695.3 Arachis duranensis
TGTTCTCATTACAATTGGCAGACAAGTCCTTGAGACAAGCTTATGGAATAGTAGAAGATGTGTTAGTTAAGGTTGAAGGCCTTTACATCCCTGCTGATTTCATAATCTTAGACATTAGGAAGGAAGAGGATGATTGCAGGAAGGAAGATGATGAATGCATCATCCTTGGAAGACCTTTCCTAGCGACAACAGAAGCTGTGATAGATGTCAACAGAGGTGAATTAATCCTTCAATTGAATGGGGACTACCTTGTGTTTAAGGCACATGGCCATCCCTCTGTGACAAAAGAGAGTAAGCATAAAGAGCTTCTCTCAGTTCAGAGTCAAGAAGAGCCCCCACAGTCAAACTCTAAGTTTGGTGGTGGGAGGCCACAACCAAACTCTAAATTTGGTGTTAAGACCCCATATCCAAACTCTAAGTTTGGTGTTGGCAACTATACAACATTGACCTGATCACTTTGTGGCTCCATGAGATCCACTGTCAAGCTATTGACATTAAAGAAGCGCTTGTTGGGAGGCAACCCAATTTTATTTATCTAGTTTTTATTTTATTTTTTATTTTATTGTTATTTTGTGTTTTATTAGGTACATGATCATGAGGAGTCACGAAAAAAATCAAAAAAATTAAAAACAGAGTCAAAAACAGAAGAAAAAAATTTTCACACCCTGGAGGACGCACAGACTAGCGTTCAACGCCAGTAAGATGCATCTGGCTGGCGTTCAACGCCAGAAACAAGCAACATTCTGGCGCTGAATGCCAGAAATGTGCCCAGAGAAGAAAAACTGGCGCTGAACGCCAGCAACAAGCATGAAACTGGCATTCAACGCCAGAAACATGCTTTACATGGGCGTTGAACGCCCAGAACGTGCACCAATGGGCGTTTAAACGCCAGAATGGTGTGCAAAGGCAAATTACATGCCTATTTGGTGCAGGGATGGAATTCCTTGACACCTCAGGATC
>NW_026264911.1:424230-425655 GCF_000817695.3 Arachis duranensis
AATGATGTTGTGGCAAAGAAGAAGGTGATCCCTGAGGTCCCTTTCAAGCTCAAGAAGAATGAGTATCCGGAGATCCGACATGAAATCTGAAGAAGAGGTTGGGAAGTCCTAACCAACCCCATGCAACAAATCGGAATCTTAATGGTTCAAGAGTTCTATGCCAATGCATGGATCACTAGGAACCATGATCAAAGTATGAACCCGAATCCAAAGAACTATCTGATCAAAGTATGAACCCGAATCCAAAGAATTATCTCACAATGGTTCGGGGGAAATACTTAGATTTCAGTTCGGAAAATGTAAGGTTGGCGTTTAACTTGCCCATGATGCAAGGAGATGCACGCCCCTACACAAAAAAGGTCAACTTTGATCAAAGGTTGGACCAAGTCCTTACAGACATATGTGTTGAAGGAGCTCAATGGAAGAGAGACTCCAAAGGCAAGCCGGTTCAACTAAGAAGACTGGACCTCAAACCTGTGGCTAGAGGATGGTTGGAGTTCATTCAACGCTCCATCATTCATACTAGCAACCGATCTGAAGTTACTGTGGATCGGGCCATCATGATTCATAGCATCATGATTGGAGAGGAAGTAGAAGTTCATGAGGTCATCTCCAATGAACTCTACAAAATAGCCGACAAGTCCTCCACCATGGCAAGGCTAGCTTTTCCTCACCTTATTTGCCATCTGTGTTACTCAGCTGGAGTTATCATAGAAGGAGATATCCCCATTGAAGAGGATCAGCCCATCACCAAGAAGAGGATGAAGCAAGCAAGAGAGACCATTCACGGTCCTCAAGAGGTGCATGAGGAAGCTCATCATCAACAAATCCCTGAGATGCCTCAAGGGATGCACTTTTCTCCCAACAACTATTGGGAGCAACTCAATACCTCCTTAGAAGATTTAAGCCACAATGTGGAACAATTAAGGGTGGAACATCATGAGCACTCCATCATTCTCAATTAAGGCAATGAGGGAGGAGCAACAAAGGCAAGGAAGGGACATAGAAGAGCTTAAGGACATTATTGGACCTTCAAGAAGAAGACGCCACTAAAGGTGGATACATTCCTTGTTCTTTATCTCTTTCTGTTTTCGGTTTTTAATGTTGTGTTTATCTATGTTTTATGTCTCTACTTCATGATCATTAGTATGTAACCATGCCTTAAAGCTATGAATAAATTCCATTAATTCTTCACCTCTCTTAAACGAAAAATATTTTAATTCAAAAGAACAAGAAATACATGAATTTCGAATTTATCCTTGAATTTAATTTAATTATATTGATGTGGTGACAATACTTTTTGTTTTCTGAATGATTGCTTAAATAAACTGTTGGCTCTTGAAAGAATGATGAACAAAGAGAAATGTTATTGATGATCTGAAAAATCATGAAATTGATTCTTGAAGCAAGAAAAAGCAGTGAAAA
>NW_026264911.1:427950-432444 GCF_000817695.3 Arachis duranensis
CTTGAGTTATCTAATTCCTTTGTTGATTGATAATTAGAAGTTGCTAATTGATTTGAATGCCTCTAAAGCTAGTCTTTCCTTTAGGAGTTGATTAGGACTTGAGGAATCAAATTGATTTATCCACTTGACTTTCCTCCATGGTTAGAGGTTAACTAAGTGGGAGCAATGAACAATTTGTTATCACAATTGAGGAGGATAACTAGGATATGACTTCTAGTTCTCATATCTTGCCAAGAGCTTTGTTAGTTGTTAGTTTATTTTCTTTTCCATTTATATTTCTTGTCTAATATCTTAAAAACCCCAAATATAACTCACAACCAATAACAAGACACTTTATTGTAATTCCTAGGGAGAACGACCCGAGGTTTGAATACTTCGGTTATTAATTTTAGGGTTTTGTTACTTGTGATAAACAATCTTTTGTATGAAAGGATTATTGTTGGTTTAGAAACTATACTTGCAACGAGAATTCATTTGTGAAATTCTAAACCGTCAAAAATCCAATCATCACGCCCCTCTTAAAGCCTTACCCTCTTGTTGGCGTGCCACGCCTCATCATCCAAGTGGCGCGCCTGAGTTCACTGGCTTCTCTTCTTCCTCTCTGGAAAATACTACCAGCGTGCCACGCCATGAGACTGGCGTGTCACGCCCTTCATTTGCTTTGGTTCCAGAGGTTGGCGTGCCACGCCTGGATGTTCAAGTGGCATGCCAAAGTGGGATGATTGTGCTGGCATGCCACACCTTCAATACCAAGTGGCATGTCCAGCTTTATTTGGCCTCCTTAAATGCGGCATGCCACGCCTTATCACTCAAGTGGAACGCTTTAGTGGGACTTCTTGAGCTGGCGTGCCACGCCTTCGATACCAAGTGGCATGCCCAGCTTTTGCCTTGACTTTTTGTTCACTGGCGTGCCACGGCTTGTTGCTCAAGTGGCATGCCCATTCAATTGTGGGTCATTTAGGCTTGGCATGCCACGCCTTGATCCTCAAGTGGCACGCCCAAGTGAACTCTGGAGTTGGCGTGCCATGCCTTCGATACAAAGTGGCACGCCATAGTGATGGTTCTTCTAGTAATGAGTTGGCGTGCCACGCCCTGCTTCTGGCGTGCCACGCCAATACATTTTTGTGGCATTTGTTCCAAGTGGCACGCCTACTTCACACGCCCCACCTGTTTTGTTGTTTTCTTTCCCATTTTTGATGTCTTTTCCACCTGAAATTTAGCACAAACTCATTTTAAAGCAATGTACTATGATATTCATCAATTAAGGCATGAATTGCAATGATCAAATGAGATTATGCCTCTTTTATGGTCCTTTTTATGCAAAAAAAGGGTAGATGATGTAAGTCATCACAACACCAAACTTAAGCTTTGCTTGTCCCAAGCAAATCAATGTGAGTGGTCCTTTTGGTGAATTGAGACTTGACCTTGAATGGATGCAATATAACTAAGAATTGGACTAAGTGTTCAACACATGCATGAATGCTTTGAATGTCACAAAAGGTTCCTAGATCCTTAAGGGTTTTTTTCCAAGTATGTGTCTTAGGGGTCCTTTTCATTGATTGTCATCTTGAAGTAGCAAGAGTTAACTCATTTTCCTCTTTTGTGCTTCGTTTCTGTTTATTGACCACGACTCTAAATGTTTTGTCTCAAAACAACCCTTTAGTTAGGCTTTCAATCAACATTCCCAAGCCAGTTGGCTTTAGGGTGCTAGGTGTTGAAACACCCCTGAGAATTTACTTGCCCATGCCTCTTCTTGAGACATCTTCACCACAAGCATCTACTAAGGTTTCTAACTCCTTTGAGTTTTTCAATGTTTCTCTTTCCTTCCTAGTAGTTGATGCTCAGAGCCTTGGTTTTTTGTTGCTCACTGATGATTGGATTTTTGATGGTTTAGAATTTCACAAATGAATTCTCATTGCAAGTATAGTTCCTAAACCAAACAATAATCTTTTCATACAAAAAGTTGTTTGTCACTAGTACAAACCCCTAAATTTATAAACCGAAGTATTGGAACCTCGGGTCGTTCTCCCTAGGAATTGTAATGAAGTGTCTTGTTATTGGTTGTGAGTTATATTTGGGGTTTTTAATATTTTAGATAAGAATTATAAATGGCAAGGAAAATAAACTAACAACTAATAAAGCTCTTGGCAAGATATGAGAACTAGAAGTCCTATCCTAGTTATCCTCCTCAATTGTGATAACAAATTGTCCATTGCTCCCACTTAGTTAACCTCTAACCATCGGAGGAAAGTCAAGTGGATGAATCAATTTGATTCCTCAAGTCCTAATCAACTCCTAAAGGAAAGACTAGCTTTGGAGACATTCAAATCAATTAGCAACTTCTAATTATCAATCAACAAAGGAATTAGATAACTCAAGAGTCACTAATTACTCAACCAAGGCCAAGAGGAACAAAATCTATACTAAAATCCAACCAAACATTTCATCAAACACTTGGAAGGTACAAAAGAAAAGCAAAGCAATTTGACAACAAGAATAGAATCTAACAACAATTATTGAAAGGAATTAACAACAACAATAAAAAAATACAATTATTATGAATTACCTTGAATTTGAATTGAAAGAAAAGTAGAAGAAGCAAGAGTAGATCTACAAAAAAGTATAAGAATAACATAAAGGAATTACAACAAAAGAATAGAAGAATGAAAATTGCAATAACAAAGAATTAGAAAGAAGAAGTAGAAGAAAGAATGAATCAAAACCCATATCTAAGAACTAAACCTAATCCTAATCCTAATCCTAGAGAGAAGTGAGAGCTTCTCTCTCTAAAACTAACTCTAAACTAATCCTAATGAGTGTGAATGATCAAAAGTCCCTTTGCTCTTCAATCCTTGGCTTTAAATAGCATTTTTGGTGCCAAAGTTGGTTGGGATTGGGCCCCACAACCCTTTTGAATTCGCTGGCCATGTTTTCATTAAAAAATCATATTCCAACACCAATGCGTACGCGCATCCATGGGCGAGTTCAACTCTTTGACTTTTCATGATTTCTCCACTTTGCATGCTTTCCTCTTTACTCCCTTGATCCATTCCTAGCCATTTCAATCTGAGATCACTAACGAACACATCAAGGCATCTAGTGGAATCGAAGGGAGATTAAAATCATTAAGTTAAAGGCCTAAAAAGCATGTTTTCACATCTAAGCACAAATAAGGAAACAATCACAAAACCATGCTAATTTATTGAATAATTGTGGGTAAAAGGTCATAAAATCTCCTAAAATCAATACAAGATAAACCCTACAAATGGGGTTTATCACTCACTACTTCTTGGTTCTATAGATATTCAAGGAACACCCCTCAACTTCTACTTGTCATGCCTTCTAGGACTAGTTACCTTTCATGACCCATTTTCTTTTTACTTCGTTCAAGGTTCTTCACTTAGTCTTTTGTTTCTTAGTTCTGTGGATAAGCTTTCTCAGTCTTAGTCTCATTTACTCTTGTTCTTACACACCCACAATAACTCTTATGGAGACAAACTACACTTTATTGATGTTGAAAAAGACTAAAGTTATCATTGCATTTTATTTCCTTCATATCAAAGGACTCACAAAAGACTTCAAGTAAAATAAAACATAGACTATCCTAACATTATCAATTATTCTCAAACATAAAGTAAACAAATAAAAACTTAAACAGAATTCAGAAATTTGGGAAATGTCAACTATGGAACTCAACAACCTTATGCAGCTTCTTTAGTTCATTGGCCCCTTGCCTTTGTCCTTCTTCTTGGAGGGGGAGGAGTCATCTTCATCCTTTTTGGAGGATCCTTCTTGTGCTTTCTTGTCTTTGGGCTTCTAGAAACCCAACCTTACCATATAATTTCTTTCATCCTCCTTGTGCTTAGCTAGGATCTCCTCCTGTCTAGCACTCAATTCCTGCAGCCCTTGCATGAATGTTGCGTATCCGGGATTGATGGCTGCCACAGCATTACACAAGTGATTCAACTTCGCTTGTGTGTTGATATCATATTGCCTCCTTGAAATGGTCCGGGCATTGGTGGACGAAATTGTTATCATCAATGTTGTATTCTTTGTTGTTGTATGGAATAATTATAATGGCTCTTTGCTATGTGTGGACACAACTCTGTTCAACTAACCAGCAAGTGTACTGGGTCGTCCAAGTAATAAACCTTACGTGAGTAAGGGTCGATCCCACAGAGATTGTTGGTATGAAGCAAGCTATGGTCATCTTGTAAATCTGAGTCAGGCGGATAATAATTGATTATGGATTTTCGAAAATTAATAAATAATAAACATAAAATAAAGATAATTAAAATAGGATAGAAATACTTATGTAAATTAATGGTGGGAATTTCAGATAGGCGTATGGAGATACTATGCCCTTTCTTTTTCTACTTTCCTACTTCTTCCTTCCAGTTCTTTCATTCTTTCCTATGGCAAGTTGTATGTAGGGCATCACCGTTGTCAATGGCTACATCCCATCCTCTCAGTGAAAAAGGTCCAAATGCTCTG
>NW_026264911.1:432553-432917 GCF_000817695.3 Arachis duranensis
ACAGTCATTCAATCCCAGAATCCTACTCGGAATACCACAGACAAGGTTTAGACTTTCCGGATTCTCATGAATGCCGCCATCAATCTAGCTTATACCACTAAGATTCTGTTTAAGGAATCTAAGAGATACGCGCATGGCCTAAGGAAGAACGGAAGTGGTTGTCAATCACGCGCGATTCATAGGTGAGAATGATGATGAGTGTCACGGATCATCACATTCATCAAGTTGAAGTGCAACGAATATCTTAAAATAGGAATAAAGAGAATTGAATAGGAAATAGTAGTAATTGCATTAAAACTTGAGGTACAGCAGAGCTCCACACCCTTAATCTATGGTGTGTAGAAACTCCACCGTTGAAAATACA
>NW_026264911.1:432994-465792 GCF_000817695.3 Arachis duranensis
GTTCAACTCCGGGTCGTGACATGTTTCTGGCGTTTTACTCCAGACAGCAGCATGGAACTGGCGTTGAGCACCAGTTTACATCGTCAATTCCCAAATAAAGTATGGACTATTATATATTTCTGAAAAGCTCTGGATGTCTACTATCCAACGCCATTGAGAGAGCGCCATTTGGAGTTCTGTAGCTCCAGAAAATCCATTTCGAGTGCAGGGAGGTCAGATTCCAACAACATCAGTAGTCCTTTGTCAGCCTCCTATCAGAATTTTGCTCAAGTCCCTCAATTTCAGCCAGAAATTACCTGAAATCAGAGAAAAACACACAAACTCGTAGTAAAGTCCAGAAATGTGAATTTAACATAAAACTAATGAAAACATCTCTAAAAGTAGCTTGAACTTACTAAAAGCTACCTAAAAACAATGCCAAAAGCGTATAAATTATCCGCTCATCAGGCATCATAGAGATGCTTGAACTCAGCAAGGTTCCTCTGTTGCCATTTATTTTGCTCCATTACTTTGTCAAGTGCACTTCGCACTTTACCCCAATCGAACTCCTCTTGCTGCTCCTTCCTTGCTTTCTCAAAACTTCCTTGGAGGTTGTGTATTTTCTTATTCACTTGGTTCCATTGCCCCCTTTGGCTACTTTGAAATTGGTTGACATCTTCCCTCAGTTGATGCAGATCTCCCTTCATTTGGTGCATGTCTCCTTGCAGCTGCTCCCAGTTCATTCCTTTAGGAAATTGTTGGTATTGTTGGTATTGTTAATATGGTGGTGGTTGAAGTGCCAGAAATTGTGGTTGCTCCTCTGCATCCTCTTCCTTTTGTTGTTGTGGTTGTGGCACATGAGCATGAGCTCTATGCTCTGTAGCCCTTTGAAGTGGATTGACGGCCAATACCTTGGCCATCTTCTTGGCAGTTATAGGCTTATCTTGCTTCACCAATACCTCATCAATCACCTTCTCAACTCCAGCGTCATCAGATAGCTCTTGTATGATGCTGGGGAATGCCAATATTGTGCTCTCGTTAGTGCTCTTTAGTGTCTTGTTGATGTTGTTGGTAATCAACTCCCCAATATTCACGTCCTCTCCCTTCATTATACTGTATATAAGTACAGCCCTCTCCTTGGTCACCTCAGAAGTGTTTGATGTAGGGATCAAAGATCTTCTCACAAAATCTAGCCACCCCTAGCTGGGGGGCTCAAGTCTCTTCTTCTCAGCTGGTTGGGTTTTACATATTTGTCATTGATCCACTACACATTTAGTACACAAATTTAATTCAGGATTTGATCAAATCCTGGATCTGGTTACTTCATCCTCTCCTCCTAACTCCGAGTAGAGTTTATCTTTTTTACCATCAGCACCATTTCTATGTTAGGGGGACTATAGTCAATGGATATCCCCCTCACAAAGCTAATATACCCATAAGTTTGCCCTGGCTGTGGCACGACATTGGCATAAAACTCCCTTACTAATCCTTCTACCACTTTCTTTGGTGGGTTGCAGAAGAGTGCCCAACCCCTGTTGTTGATCTCAATATTGATCTCAAGGTGCTCATTCCTTCCCAGTTGGAAGCCGACCTCTAGGATGATCTCCATCTCACTCACCCAACCATAGAATTGGTTTTGGTTGAATGCTGAGAGGAATTTGTACTCATTGAAGTTTGAGCTTGAAGAACCGGAGGTTGGTTTTTTGGTCATTCTTTTTTTTTTGAGGTTGAGGATCTTGGTGGTGCCATTGGGTAGAGAGAGAGTGTGTTTGAGGATTCTGAGATATTAATGGAGTGTTGTAAAGAAATACAAGCAAAACAAAGTTTTTTCCCAACACCAAACTTAGCACTTGATTGTCCCAATCAAGTAGAAAGATAGAGAGAAAGGGGATGAAAAGAAGAACGAGAAAAAAGAAAAAAGGGTCTGTGTGAGTTTCTTTTGTGTATGGAATGGGTTCTGAAGTGGGAGGGAATGGGAAGGTGAGGGGATTTATAGGAGAGAAGGGTGTGGTTCGAATAGTGGGAAAAGAAGGGAATTCAATGTTTTCCCACTTGGGGAATGGCGTCTAGCGTGGAAAGAGGCATCAATCCTTATCCCACTGTGCCCTCTACATCTGTTGAGTTCTAAAGTGTAAGTACACTTTGACCTCCTTGTTATCTATCAAGTGGGCCCCATTCAATCTCCTGAAAAAAGAAACCGAAAACCCCATCAGTAATGACAAAATTATCCTCCACATTCCTTTTCAATGCTAGTGAATGGAGTTGCAACTGATGGGTGTCCCTTGGGACACCAAACTTAAATAGGAGACAAATTAACTCATAACACTATCCTAACTATCAAATCTGAAATTAAATTCCTAAGCTAATATTCACAATCTATTTCTAATAAAGTAATAAATCAAAAGGATATAAAGTGTTGGGGTGCCTCCCAACTAGCGCTTCTTTATCGTCACTAGCTTGACGTTCTTTCTTTTTTAGTTGAGGTGGTAGCTCACTCTCCTTTCATCCAGTGAGTCCCCCAGGTAATGCTTGAGTCTATGGCCATTTACAGTGAAGGTTCTCTGTGTTTTGTTCTCCATGAGTTCCACTTGACCATAGGGGTACACTTTGATGATGGTGAAAGGTCCAGACCATGTAGACTTAAGCTTCCCAAGGAAGAACCTAAGTCTAGAATTGTATAATAACACCTTTTGTCCTTCAATGAACTCCTTCCTTGCTATCTTTTGATCATGCCATCTTTTTGTGTTCTCTTTGTAGATCTTTACATTCTCATATGCTTGGTTCCTAAATTCCTTTAGCTTGTTGAGTTGCCTTAGCCTCTTTTCTCCAGTAGCTTGCTCATTAAAGTTCAGTTGTTTTAGAGCCCAGAAGGCTCTATGCTCAAGTTCAACTAGCAAGTGGCAAGCCTTGCCAAATACCAGTTGGTATGGTGACATCCCAATGGGGGTCTTGAAGGCTGTCCTGTAGGCCCATAAAGCATCATCTAGCTTCTTAGACCAGTCATTCCTTGAGCCTCCATCAGTTTTTTCATGAATCCTTTTTAGCTCCCTGTTGGAAATCTCTGCTGGCTCGTTGGTCTGCGGATGATAAGGGGTTGCCACCGTGTGCCTGACTCCATATCTGAGAAGGAGTGCTTCCAGTTGTTTATTGCAGAAATGTGTTCTTCCATCACTAATGAGTGCCCTGGGAACTCCAAACCTGCTGAAAATATTCTTTCTTAAGAAGCTCATTATGACCTTGTTGTCATTTGTGGCGGTGGCAATAGCCTCCACCCACTTTGACACATAATCTACAGCCACAAGTATATAACTATTTGAGTAGGAGGATGGGAAAGGCCCCATAAAGTCAGTCCCCCATACATCGAATAGTTCTAGCTCCATTATAAATCTTTGTGGCATCTCATTATTCCTGGGTAGATTGCCAACCCTTTGGCATTCATCACATCTTGACACCAAGTCCTTTGCATTCTTGAAAATGCTTGGCCAGTAGAATCCACATTAGAGCACCTTGGCTACTGTTCTTTCGCCACTAAAATGGCCTCCATATGCAGATCCATGATATTGCCAAGGCACCTCTTGTCCTTCTCCATGGGATATACACCTCCTCAAGATCCCATCAGCATAATTTTTGAACAAATATGACTCATCCCAGATATAGTATTTGGCATCTTTGATGAGCTTTTTTCTCATGTGTTTATTGATGTTGGTTGGTAGTTCCCCAATGGCCTTGAAATTGGCTATGTCAGCAAAGCAAGGGGTTCATTATCTGCAAGATGGTGTGCTCCTTCTTCTTCTTGTAGGATCCTTGAGAGGTGGTCAGCAACTTTGTTCTCTGCTCCACTCCTATCCTTAATTTCGATGTCAAACTCTTAGAGTAGCAGGATCCATCTTATTAGCCTTGGCTTGGACTCTTGTTTGGTAAGCAAGTATTTGAGTGCTGCATGATCAGTGAATACAATTACTTTAGAACCAATGAGATATGATCTAAATTTATCAAAAGCAAAGACAATGGCAAGTAATTCCTTCTCTGTAGTGGTGTAGTTCCTTTGATTCTCATTAAGGACCTTGCTGGCATAATAAATGACATGCACCAATTTATCCTTCCTCTATCCTAAAATAGCACCCACAGTAAAATCTGATGCATCGTACATCAACTCAAATGGTAGATCCCAACATGGTGGTGCTATGATAGGTGCAGAGGACAGTTTGTTCTTAAGCTATTCAAAAGCTAACATGCATTCATTATAAAAAAACAAGGCACATTAGAGACAAGTAGGTTGTTCAATGGTTTGGCAACCTTAGAAAAGTCTCTAATAAACCTCCTATAGAAACCAGCATGTCCCAAAAAGCTTCTATTTGCTTTGACATTGCAAGGTGGGGTAACTTTTCAATCACCTCTACTTTTGCCCTGTCCACTTCTATGCCTTTTTTGAGATTTTATGACCAAGGACCACCCCCTCTATAACCATGAAATGGCATTTTTTCCAGTTTAAAACAAGGTTGGTCTCTTGGCATCTCTTTAGCACCAAGGCTAAGTGATGCAAGCAATCAGAATATGTGTTACCAAATACAGAGAAGTCATCCATAAACACCTCAATAAACCTTTCAATCATGTCTGAAAATATGGAAAGCATGCACCTTTGGACTGTTGCAGGTGTATTGCACAGTTTAAAGGGCATCCTCCTGTAAGCAAAGACACCATATGGACAAGTAAATGAAGTTTTCTCCTGGTCCTTTGGGTCTATAACTATTTGGTTGTAACCCGAATAACTGTCATGAAACCAGTAGTATTCATGTCCAGCCAACCTCTCAAGCATTTGGTCCATGAATGGTAGGGGGAAGTGGTCCTTCCTGGTGGCTTCATTGAGCTTCCTGTAGTCGATGCACATGCGCCAACCAGTCACTGTTCGTGTTGGTATCAGCTCATTTTTCTCATTTGGTACAATAGTGACTCCTCCTTTCTTTGGAACTACTTGTATCGGGCTCACACAAGGACTGTCTGAGATGAGTAGATCACCCCAACTTGCCATAACTTCAACACTTCCTTCTGGACTACTTCATTCATAGTTAGATTCACCCTCCTCAAGTAGGATCTTGTGCATACACATTAAGGGGCTGATCCCTTTTAAGTCTGTGAGTGTCCAGCCTATAGCATCCTTGTGTTGTTTTAGCACTTGGATGAGTTCCTCTTCTTGCTCCTTACTCAAGCTTGAGTTGATGATCACTGGGTAGGTGCTGCTGTCACCTAGATAGGCATATTTCAAGCTTTGAGGTAGGGTTTTCAGCTCTAGTTTTGGTGCTTTTTCTTCATTGTTGTCTTTGTGGTTTGTCATGATTGAACTTTCCATGGTTCCTTGTGGTAGTTCTTCACGTGGTGCTTGTTGCTCCAATTCCATACTTCCTTCATATTGCTCTTCTTCCAAAACTCCTTGGACTATTTGTTCTATGGTGTCTACCATCATGCATTCTCCTATTGCTTCCTTGGGATAACTCATTGCCTTGAAGATATTGAAAACCATCTTTTCCTCATGTAATCTCAAGACTTGTTCTCCTTTTTGAACATCAATGATGGCTCCAGCAGTAGCTAGGAATGGCCTTCCTAGGATAATTGAAGTGTTTACCTCTTCTTCCATATCTAGCACAACAAAGTCAGCTGGAAAGATGAATTCTCCCACTTTTACCAATAAATCTTCCACCACTCCATGTGGAAACTTGAATGTCCTGTCAGCTAGTTGGAGTGCCATTCTTGTTGGTTTGGCTTCTTCAATTCTCATCCTTCTCATCATGTTCAAGGACATGAGATTGATGCTAGCCCCCAAGTCACATAGGGCCTTTTCAATAGTGATATCCCCTATAATACAAGGGATTTCAAAACTCCTTGGGTCCTTCATTTTCTAGGGGAGTTTCTTTTGTATAATGGCACTACACTCCTCAGTTAAGATTATAGTCTCCTTTTCTCCCCAGTTTCTTTTTCTTGTCATGAGCTCCTTCAGGAACTTTGCATAGAGGGGCATTTGTTCAAGTGCTTCAGCAAATGGTATGTTGATTTGGAGCGTTTTGAAGATTTTCAAAAATCTGAAAAACTGGCTGTCCTTCCCATCCTTCCTTAGACTTTGTGGGTATGGTGCCTTTGGTACATAAGGCTTCAGAATTGGCTTTGGTGAAGATGGGCTAGGGGTCTCTTCTTTCTTCCTGTTTTCAGGCTTTTCTGCAGCTTCTTCTTCGTGGTTCTCCTAGTTTGGGTGGCCTCTTCTACCACTTTTCCACTACTAAGTGTGATGGCCTTGTACTCCCCTCTTAGGTTAGCCATGGTGTCACTTGGAAATGTGTGTGTAGGCATTGGGATTTACTTGGATAAGAATCCCACTTGTGTTTCCAGTTTTGAAATTGCTGCACCTTGGTTCTTCAAATTCGACCTGTATTCTTCTTGGTTGGCATCTATCTTCTTTTTAGCTTGTGCTTGCCTTTCCAAAAGGGTGGAAATAACCCATGTGAGTTGTGATGATAGGTGTGCTATCGCGGCCTCTACTCTCTCAAAGTTACCCTTAATTTCACATGGTTGTGAAGTTGGGGTTAATGTGTCATAATGGTGGCGTATTTGCTGGTTGGAAGGATATGATGTGTGAGGTGGATTGTGGTAAGGTCTGTTATTGTTTGACTGATGATTGGGGTTGTGATTCTGGAATTGATAGGCTTGGTATGGTTTGTTGTGATCTTGGTTGTGATTTTGTTGGTTTCCCCACCCAAAATTTTGGTGGTTCTTCCATCCTAGGTTATATGTCTTAGAGTTAGGGTCATATGGTGGTCGAGAGGGGTTATGCACATAGTTTGCTTACTCAGATTCAACTTCTGGTTCATTTTCTTCTTGGGGTGGTGCTTGAGCTTGGACAACTGCAACTTGATTGTTTTCCATCTTCTTGGTTAAGGCTGCCAATTGTGCTGCAATTGCCTTGTTTTGTGCCAACAGGGCATCCATAGAATTGAGTTCCAGCACCACCTTCTTTTGGCCTCTTTTTGAAGCATAGAAGTAGTCATTCTCAACTACAGTTTCAATGAAATCTATGGCTTCCTCAATGGTCTTCTTCTTGATGAGTGAACCCCTTGAAGAGTGGTCCATAACCTTCTTCGATTCATAGGTTAATCCTTCATAGAAAATGTGGAGCTGGACCCACTCATTAAACATATCTGGTGAGTATTTTCTTGTTAGATCTTTAAAACTCTCCCAGGACTCATAGAGTGTTTCACCATCTAGCTGTCTGAAGGTTTGCACCTCAACTCTTAGCCTGTTGATCCTCTGTGGAGGGTAAAATCTTGCTAGAAATTTGTTCACAACATCCTCCCATGTGGTTAGGCTCTCCTTAGGGAATGATTCTAACCACTTTGTTACCTTATCTCTGAGTGAGAAAGGGAACAGAAGTAGTTTGTAGGTGTCAGGGTGTACACAATTGGACTTTACAGTATCGCATATCCTCAAGAATGTGTTGAGATGTTGATTTGGATCTTCTTGAGCACTTCCTCCATATGAACAGTTATTCTGGACTAGTGTGATGAGTTGGGGTTTCAACTCAAAATTATTGGCATGGATTGTTGGCTTGAGGATGTTGTTTCCACAGTTTCCTGGATTTGGGTTGATGTAGGAGCCTAAGACTCTCCTCTCTTGCCCAGCTTGATTTCCAGCACCTCCTTCAACATCTTTGTGCACTTCATCTTCCATGGTGGTTGTTAGATCTTCTTCTACTGGTTCTTCTCCAACTATACCTTTGCCTCTAGCCTCCATCCTCAATCTAAGGAAGGTTCTCTCAGGTTCACTATCAAAAGAGGATGAAGTTTCTCCTCTTCTACCTGTCACACAGTCAACACACAGTAAGAAAAGAGCAAGTGAAGGAATCTCCTCAGTTAAAATTATTGGTTAGCTTGAGTGATGCAATTAATCAAACAGTTAGAAGAGTGAAAGTATAAACAATGAATAGCTAAAGAAATCTCAAAAAGAAGTGAAAGAAAAATAGAGATTAGAAAGGAATTTAAATATTACACTAGAAAATGAATAAGAAAACAATTATGGAAAAATAAAAAAGCTTAATCTAGCTCTCCAATTAATTTAATCATTGTCAAATTCAAACTAATCCCCAGCAACGGCGCCATAAAACTTGATGAGTTCGAAGATTCACCCCCTTCCCAATAATATTGATGAATCCGCTCTTGGCAAGCACACCAAAATTATTGTCAAGTATTAACCTACAGTGGAGTGGGTTCGTATCCACAGAGATTGGTAGATTTGAGAAATTTCAATTAATTAGTGAATTAGTCAAGCTCAACAGAGTAAGTTGTAAGTGCAGGATTATAAATGGCAGAAACATAAATGGCAAAAGAATAAAGGAAAGCAATGAAGTGCAGAAATGTCATTGAGATCAGGAGATATTATCTCTTTGGATTAAATCCAGCTCATATCCTCGTCAATCATGCAACTCATTGACCTCTTGGAAGTCATGATTGATTGAGCCCCAATCCCTTGGTGACTCAATCTCTCAGATCTTGATCAATAGCCAATTCCTTGGTCTAATTGCTCATGAAGAGAGATATGCTTGGTCCCTGATTATACCACACATCATCATAGGTCCAAGTAGAGGGAGGATTATATGTCACCATATCCAAACACCAAAACGCAGATTCTACTCAAGTGTGAGAAGGGACTTCTAGCATGGTTTCATGTTTCCTTTTACAAGGTTCCCATGAAACCCATTTTGCATTCAATCTCTTTTCCAAGTTAATTGAACACTAAGCATGAAAATCGAAATTTGTTCTAGCAAATCAAAGAGAAGATGAAGAGAAGAAGAAATTCACTATCATTAATCCATCAAGTACAATAGAGCTCCCTCTCTAAATGAGAGGGAATTTAGCTGCCCATAGCTCGGAAAGAAAGTACAAAAGATGGAAGAGATGAAGTATGAAAAGTGAAAAGTGAAAAGTGAAATCAAAACTAAACTCTGTGACTTGCTAACCCCATTCTTCCAATACTTCCGAGGGTATTTATACTACTCCTAGATCTAGAAATAAAAGAAATTACAAAAGGTGAAAAAAAATTACAATTTTGGAGGAAAAAGAAACTCAACAAACGTGATCTTTCAGCTGGCGTGTGACTGGCGCTTTTCTGGCATGTTGCGCTCCCTCTGTTTCTGACTTGGCGTGCCACACCTCACCATTCAAGTGGCACGCCGTCCCCTGTTTCACCCCTGGCGTGCCACGCCTTCGAGCTAAAGTGCCATGCCCAGGACATTTTAATTGGCCCAAGTAACCTGGCGTGCCATGCCTTCGACACCAAGTGGCACGCCCAAGGTCATCTTCCTCATCTCCATGCTTTTGGAAATTTGTACCAGCGTGGCATGCTCAGGGTCTGGCATGCCACGCCCCTCTTAAAGCTTTACCCTCTTGCTAGCATGCCACGCCTTGTCATCCAAGTGGCACGCCTGAGTTCACTGGCTTCTCTTCTTCCTCTCTGGAAAATACTACCAGCGTGCCACGCCATGAGACTAGCGGGTCATGCCTTTCATTTGCTTCATTTTCTTGCTGGCGTACCACGCCTCATCTCCCAAGTGGCACGCTCAAGTTCATTGGCCCTTTAATTCCTCCTCTGGAAAACACTACCAGCGTGCCACGCCATGAAACTGGCGTGTCACACCCTTCATTTTCCTTAGTCCCAGAGGTTGGCGTGCCACGCCTGGATGTTCAAGTCGCACGCCAAAGTGGGATGATTGAGCTGGTGTGTCACGCCTTCGATACCAAGTGGCATGCCCGGCTTTATTTGGCCTCCTTAAGTGCTGGCATGCCACGCCTTATCACTCAAGTGCCATGCCTTAGTGGGACTTCTTGAGCTGGCATCCCATGCCTTCGATACCAAGAGGCACGCCTAACTTTTGCCTTGTCTTCTTGTTCAATGGCGTGCCACGCCTTGTTTCTCAAGTGGCACGCCCATTCAATTATGGATCATTTAGGCTTGGCGTGCCATGTCTTGATCCTCAAGTCGCACGCCCAAGTGAACTCTGGAGCTGGCGTGCCACGCCTTCGATACAAAGTGGCACACCATAGTAATGGTTCTTGTAGTAATGAATTGGCGTGCAACGCCCTGCTTCTGGCGTGCCATGCCCCATTGATGATCTTCATTTGTTGTTCTCTGGAATGTTGTACCAGCGTGCCACGCCTAGCTTCTGGCGTGCCACGCCAATACATTTTTGTGGTGTTTGTTCCAAATGGCACGCCTGCTTCACACGCCCCACTTGTTTTGTTGTTTTCTTTCCCATTTTTTATGTCTTTTCCACCTGAAATTCAGCACAAACTCATTTCAAAGCAATTTACTATGATATTCATCAATTAAGGCATGAATTGCATTGATCAAATGAGATTATGCCTCTTTAATGGTCCTTTTTATGTAAGAAAAAGGGTTGATGATGTAAGTCATCAATGCACGTGGGAAGTGACGCCACATTTAAAGTGTTTCACATTTTAAAATCATTAAAGATGCAAAACTTGCTCAAGAAAGGGATGGACCGTATACAAATGAGAAGAAGCCTGAACACAACTTTCCTAAAAGAGGTCGAAGCTCAAGAAACGAGCACAACCTCACGGAAAGATCGAAGCTCAAGCAAGGGCAATGTTCATACCCTATACCGAGCTATAAGGTCTGGGTTGGACAAAGACAAAAATGACCGACCTCTTGTAAGGTTGGCTTGATGCACGAAAACTTGTCTCTCAACAAATTTTCCTTTGGCAAGTATACCGAATCATCGTCAAGTAAAAACTCACAATAGAGTGAGGTCGAATCCACAGGGATTAACGGATTAAGCAATCAATGGTTAATTGATTACCCTAGTTAGATGAATCATATTGGAGTGATAAGTAACACGGAAATGTAAATGGCATAAAAGTAAAGAAAGCAAAATAAAGTGTAGAAAAGTAAAATGGCAAGAAAAGTAAATGTAAGAAATAAAATGAACATTGGGATCAAGAGATATTGCAATCCTTCGGATCAAGTTCATTCTCATCTCTTCCTCAATCAATGCATTCATTGATCTCCTTGGCAATCTTAGGTGATTGGATCCCAATTCCTTGGCAACCTAATCTCTCTAAGCTTGAACAATTGCCCAATTCCTTGATTTAATTGCTCATGGGAAGAGATGAAGTATGGTCACTGATTATACCATATGTATTTCCAAATCAAAGTTTTGGTAGGATTATATGTCACTATATCCATCCAAACCCCAATTTGGTCTAACATGAGAAAGCATTTCTAGCATGATCTCCTCATTCCTCTTCCAAGGTTCAGAGGAGATCCAATTATTGAGAGATTCTCTTCCAAGATAGCTAACCAATTGGGTGAAGATTGAAATCCCTCTAGTAAAATCAAGAGAAAAGAAAGAAGAAGAAGAATAAAAACTACAATTGATCCATTAAATGCAATAGAGCTCTCTAACCCAATGAAAAGAGTTAATTGTTCATTGCTCTACTCAAACAAAAAAGAAAGAAAGTGCAGAAAAAATAAAGATGAAGTTTCAAATTGAAATTGAAACTTCAAAGTTCATAATTGAAAAGTACAAATTGAAATTAAACTACTACTAAGAAAAGAAAAAGAAGGAGAATTGTGTGAGGGGAGGGAGTCCGAAGACCCCTCTTCAATCCCCAATTCAATCCTCCGTCCAATCATGTCTATCTGATGCCTTGAATGTAGAAACAAAGGCTTTTATATAGGCTCTCCTAAATTACAACTCAAATGAAATTGAAAGTAAATTATAATGAAATGAAAATTAACTATTCTAGATGCTTCTTGTGGCCATGATTGCTTGACAATTGTGGACTTACTTCCTTGTGGTTGGGTGGTCCTTGAAAGAGAAGTGAATCAAGTTGAGGTCCAGGTGCTAATCGTTAGTGCCACTGTTAGCCACACTAACGCTACAAGTGGGGCGTTAGTGCTGAAGTTAGTGAGGCTAACGTCACACTTGCTACTCAGTTGGTGTTTTTGGGGCTTAAAAGATACCTATTATTTGTGCTCCAATTTCATTCCCACCATAGAGTACTATATATTGTTGGAAAGCTCTGAATGTCATCTTTCTAATGCAACTGGAATCACCTCACTTGGACGTCTATAATTCAAGCTATGCTCCTTTGAAATGGACAAGGTTGCTGGCATAGTTGCTGGCGTTATTGGAAAAGTTTAGCCACAATAACGTTAGCATTCAGGGGATTAATATTGCCAGGTTGTAAAGTTCAAACTTAGTGTCCACTGAAGAATTGAAGATTGATGGTTTAGAAGTTATAATAAATTCTCGTTGCAAGTATAATTTCTAAACCAAGCAATCAACCTTTCTTACAAACGTTTTGGTTGTCACAAGTAACAAACCCAACAAAAGTAAATAACCGAAGTATTCAAACATCGGGTCGTCTTCTTAAGGAATTGCAGGGAAGTATGTTTTACTATTGGTTATGGAAAATAATGTTTTTGGGTTTGAAAAAGGTTTTGAACAAAAGAAATGGATTGCAGGAATTAATAAATTAATAACTAAGAAATCTCTTGGCAAGGTATGAAAATTAGAAGTCCTATCCTAGTTATCCTTATTAATGGTGATTAGAATTATACTTTTGCTCCCACTAAGTCAACCTCTAACTATGAAGGTCAGTTAATTGGACAAATTAATTTAATACCTAAAGTCCTAGTCAACTCCTTAAGGAAAGACTAGAGTTATAGGAATCTAAATTAATCAGCAAAGATAATAATTATCAATCACGATGAATTTGACAACTCAAGAGTTACCAATTAATCAACCATAACCAAAAGGGGAAAATCTAAATTATTTATATAAATAGGAGAAAGCAATCATGAGTCTGAAATACTTCAATTTATATCAAATAAAGAAAATCCTAACATGAATGGTTCATAAGCCAAATAGGCAACATAAGTAATACAAGCATTAAAGTATCCGAAAGTAAAAGAGAAATATAAAGTAGAAGGAATATTGAACCCGATGAAGAGTTGAAATCCTAAATCCTCTAAGAGGAATCCTAATCCTAGAACCTAAGAGAGAGGAGAGAACCTCTCTCTCTAAAGACTACATCTAAACTATGAAAAGTGAATAATTGGGGATCTCCCTAAATGGATGCATTTTCCGACTTCATAACCTCTAATCTGTGCCTCTTGAACTTGGATCTGGGCCAAAAAGGGCTTCAAAAATCGCTGGGAGCGTCTTTTGTAATTTATGGTGCGTGGCGTCTGTCACGCGTCTGCGTGGGTCACGCGGTCGCATCATCTGGAGTTTTCCTTGTCACGCGTTTGCTTCGATCATGCGTCCGTGTCATCTGTGTGTTGCTTAAGGTGCGCGGCCTCGTCAGTTACGTGTTTGTGTCGCTTCCTTTTCACGCTGGGCATGCGGCCGCGTCATCCATGCGTTCATGTCGCTGCCAGTTTCTTCGAAAACTCCATTTTGTGCTTTCCTTCCATTTTTGTATGTTTCCTTTCCATCCCTTAAGTCATTCATGCCTTAGAAGCTCTGCAACTACTCAACACACAAATCACGGCATCGAATGGTAATAAAGGATAATTAAAATAATTATTTTTAAAGCATAGGAAACATGTATTTCACATATATCACATAATAAGGAAGGGAAAGTAAAACCATGCAATTTACATGAATAAATAGGTGAAGGGTTGAATAAATCACTTAAATTGAGCACAATATATATCATAAAATATGGCTTCTAGCACGAGTCCAGCCCACTTCCAGCTCAACTTTCGGCCATACACCCTTTTTACGTCGATTTTAGGGCAAGCGTTCGCGTGGGTGACGCGGACGCGTGGGAGGCATTTTTCCCACATGACGCGGACGCGTCAGCGACGCGGTCGCATGGGTCCATTTGTGCCAAAAGCACGCCTCCAGGCATGCTTTAGCACAACTTTCTGTTCACTTTCCTTTGCTTCTTAACGCACTTGTGATGCGGACGCGTCAACGACGCTGTTGCGTCGCGTGCTCTCTCTCTCTCTCTCTCTCTTTTTATATGTAAGTGTGCAGTTATGCAGTATGTAATGCTAATGCAAATGCTTACGAATAACATCCAGGTCCATTTGGATGAGCTTCCTGTTATGGTGGCTTATGGTTAAATTCATCCAGAAATCTCCACCAATGTTTGGAATGCCAGCATCCTCTGGGGTCCCAAACAAGGTACATAAAACCTTTGAGCAGTTTCAAACAGGTTTCCAGGCTCCCGGGGCGTTGAATGTCAAAATAGATTCCAAGATCCCAAACTCTACTTTTACACCCATTTTTGTCTTGATCTGCATTTTTCCAACCGGGTGGTGAGTAGTCTGAATTCTCACTGCAATGACCACACAACTTCCGAGACCCATACAATTGAGCTTGATCCCAATCCTTGCACCTCAAATTGAAGTGCAAAACCTCATTGAATCTTGCATACTAGCGCTGAGTGCGAGTCATTTCCCTTTTACTCTTAAAGTCGCAAAGAGCTCTAAGCTGGCCATCTGTTTCAAGTAAACCATATTCAAGTGGGAAAGTAAAGATGAAAGTCAAGAATTTTACCCACTTGAAGTCTATATTGGGTGGTAATGGCCTTGGGATAGGTGTTTCCAGTGGTTCTGCAAGCTCTACTCCCTCGTGGTCTTCAGTGAATTCCTCCACTTCTTTGAAAATTTCTTCCATTTCAACCATGTTTTGATCAAAGTCATTGATATCTTCCTCGTCACTTGAGTCATAATTAGGAGGTTAAGAGAAGTCTACCTCTGCATCATTTTCGTATTCACTTGGGGAAGATTCTTCTATCTCAAGGACTTCACTTGCAAATGCAAGTTCATTACTAAGAGAACTTGACTTGTAATCATCATCATCAAGTAAACATGCATCTTGGGCTATTCCGTCCGATTTCTCATAAGATACTTGCATTGGAGGCTGTGCAAAATCCTCCTTAGCGTCAATTGTAACATCCTTGGCGGAATTCTCCACAACTCTGGATTTCTGTCGAGGTTCGGCATCTCCTAAATCTTCAACCAACTCTTTTTTTTCTATAGTGACAGTATCCTCTACTTGTTCTAGTACGAAGTTATGCTCTATACTGTCCACTGGGGTCTCTACTGTCTCCTTCATGCTACGTTCTTCATTAGGTTCTCCACATGAAACCATGGGAGTTTATTGAGTGTCCGAACATCTGGAAGATAATTGATTTATTGCTTGCTCCAGTTGATGAAGGATTGCATGAAATTGGTCTACTGATTCTTCGAAGCGAACCTGTGATTCTTGGCTTGATGGATATGGACATGGTGCATAGGGGAGTGGTGTTTCATGGGAGTAATTGGATTGGCGTTGGGGTGGATAAGGATCATACGGTGGTGAATGGCGAAAAGAAGCTTGTGAGTGTGGTGGTTCAAAGCCATGTTGAGAGGATGGTCTCTGAGCACAGGGTGGGGCTTGTTGGTAGCTACAAGGGTGTCTACCAAATCTATCAGTTGGGTATGCATTGTAGAATGGTCTCTGTCCATGATATCTTGGATGGTGTTGTTGCCTAAAGGGTTTCTTGGCTCCATCCATCTTTGATTGCTTTGACCGTGATGCATAGTCCTGTTATAGCTTCCATTCCTTTCAACAAAATTAGAACCAAACTCAAAGCAAGAGGGGAGAGAATTCATAGTAACTATCAGAAATAGGAAGGGAAAACGAAAACAAATAACCAAGTAAAAGAAAAATATTTACAATAACCAATAATAAGGCACACGTTTGCAATTTTCTGGCAACGGCGCCATTTTGAAGAACTGAAGATTGATGGTTTAGAAGTTATAATAAATTCTCGTTGCAATTATAGTTTCTAAACCAAGCAATCAACCTTTCTTATAAACGTTTTCGTTGTCACAAGTAACAAACCCAATAAAAGTAAATAACCGAAGTATTCAAACCTCGGGTCATCTTCTCAAGGAATTGCAGGGAAGTATGTTTTACTATTGGTTATGGAAAACAATGTTTTTGGGTTTGAAAAAGGTTTTGAACAAAATAAATGGATTGCAGGATTTAATAAGTTAATAACTAAGAAATCTCTTGGCAAGGTATAAAAATTAGAAGTCCTATCTTAGTTATCCTTATCAATGGTGATGAGAATTATACTTTTGCTCCCACTAAGTCAACCTCTAACTATGAAGGTCAGTTAAGTGGACAAATTAATTTAGTACCTAAAGTCCTAGTCAACTCCTTAAGGAAAGACTAGAGTTATAGGAATCTAAATTAATCAGCAAAGATAATAATTATCAATCACGATGAGTTTGACAACTCAAGAGTTACCAATTAATCAACCAGAACCAAAAGGGGAAAATCTAAATTATTTATATAAATAGGAGAAAGCAATCATGAGTCTGAAATACCTCAATTTATATCAAATAAAGAAAATCCTAACATGAATGGTTCATAAGCCAAATTGGCAATATAAGTAATACAAGCATTAAAGTATCCGAAAGTAAAAGAGAAATATAAAGTAGATGGAATATTGAACCTGATGAAGAGTTGAAATCCTAAATTCTCTAAGAGGAATCCTAATCCTAGAACCTAAGAGAGAGGAGAGAACCTCTCTCTCTAAAGACTACATCTAAACTATGAAAAGTGAATAACTGGGGATCTCCCTCAATGGATGCATTCCCCCACTTCATAACCTCTAATTTGTTCCTCTTGGACTTGGATCTGAGCCAAAAAGAGCTTCATAAATTGCTGGGAGTGTTTTCTGTAATTTCTGGTGCGTGGCGTCTGTCACGCGTCCACGTAGGTCACGCGGTCGCGTCATCTGTAGTTTTTCTTGTCACGCGTTCGCTTCGATCATGCGTCCGTGTCATCTGTGTTTTACTTAAGGTGTGCGGCCACGTCAGTCACGCGTTCGCGTTGCTTCCTTTTCACACTGGGCATGTGGCCGCGTCGTCCATGCATTCGCGTCGCTGCCAGTTTCTTCAAAAACTCCATTTTGTGCTTTCCTTCCATTTTGGTATGTTTCCTTTCCATCCTTTAAGTCATTCCTGCCTTAGAAGCTCTACAACTACTCAACACATAAATCACGGCATCGAATGGTAATAAAGGGTAATTAAAATAATTATTTTTAAAGCATAGGAAACATGTATTTCACATATATCACATAATAAGGGAGGGAAAGTAAAACCATGCAATTTACATGAATAAGTATGTGAAGGGTTGAATAAATCACTTAAATTGAGCATAATATATATCATAAAATATGGGTTTATCATCCACCCCATACTATTAAATATTGTTGGAAAGCCCTGGATGTCTACTTTCCAACGCCTTTGGAAGCACATCATTTGGAGCTTTGTGGCTCAAGTTATTCTTGTTTGAAGAAGGCATGGTCAGGCTGCCGGGTGAGATTTTGCCCACGTTAGTGGCACTAACGTGGCCACTAACGTTATTGGCACTCACTTTTACCAATAATGCTGCTCCTTGTCCCTCTTTCCCACGTTAATGATCCACGTTAGTGTAACTAACGTGGCCCGTGGCCCTTAACGTAGGCATGCCAAAGCTCGAAGGCGTTAGTGACACTCACCTTTGTTACTAACGCTACAAAACCCCTCTCTTCCACGTTAGTGGTCCACAATAGTGGTGTTAACGTGGCAATTAACGTGGGTCTTCCTTTGCTTTGCTAAAGTTAGTGGCGTTAACGTTGCCACAAATGTTCCAAACTTTCCTTGCTTCCACGTTAATGGCCACGTTAGTGGCACTAACGTAACCACAAACGTGGTTCTTCTCTGCTTCTTATTACCTGATATCAATTAAACAAAGTGCATGAAAGTCTTTCTCTTAATCATGAGATCATGTATCATCCATTTTATCATTCAATTCATGCATAATTCTTATAAAATCATTCAAAATTCACAATGTTTGCTTGAATCAAGGTATCATTGCATTTTCAACTAAATACTTGCTTATTTCCTAAGAAAATGCATGAAACCAACCTAACGCATACAAAAAATGGCTAGTAAAACTCGCCAAGATGCCCTGACATCACAACACCAAACTTAAATCTTGCTTGTCCCCAAGCAAAAAAAGAACTATGCACAAAGAATTCGCTTAATTGGAATGTATTGAAAAATTGCTTATGATGCCTTAGTGGGTGAAGTGAATAAGTGACAATGGGGTGAACTCTAATTTGTATGCTTATGCAAGGATTCCAGTGCTCATTAGTCCTTACATTTTGAAATTCTTAGATCTTAGGACTTTCATTCAAATGGTATTATGGAATCCTCTTTATAGATTGTCATCTTTGAAGCAACACTTATTTTGTATCATTTTTCTTTTCTTTTTGTATCTTGGCCTTGACTCTTGGTATTATGTCTCAAAGCGGGTTTTATGATGGATCATGAGTGTCTTACGAAATGAAATGTGAGTAATGCATGTGCTTAAGCAAGCAAAATTGAGGATACAATAAAGGCACAAGAGATACAAATAGAGACATTTTGATTGCATTAATAAGTGGTGTGCTTGTTACCTTGCATGAAAGATAAGTGGCAACACCAAACTTAGTGTGACACTCTCAATTTAGAATGTTGTAAGTACCCAGTGAAGATTGAAAATCAAATTGTTGCATGGCAACACCAAACTTAGAATGCAATCATATGTCAAATTATTGAAAGTAAACTAACCAAGAAAAGAAAATATTACCTACGGTTGGGTTGCCTCCCAACAAGCGCTCTTTTAATGTCATTAGCTTGACATGTTGTTCATGACTTTCTACCTCTTCTTCTAGTTTGTTAAGAGGAATGACCTCAAGAAGAAAGAGGAGCCAGTTAATGCCCCATGCCTAGAGTGCCTCTCCCCAGCAAGCTTTCTTTTGTTGTTATATTGAGTAAACTTGCTTGTTGGGGTAAGGGTGGGATGGTTTTTGGTTGACCTTTTCTTCTTCATGGATATTGTCCTCCTTTTCTTGGTCACCATCCTCTTTTTAGTGCTCATGTTGATTGCCTTCACCACCTTGATTTCAAGGCTTGAGTGTTGTATGATGGTTGGAGCATTCTCTTCACCAAGAGCTTCTTGAATTGGTGGTTCAATAAACTCACCCTTTATGCAACTCTCTATTTCATTAGAGTAGTGTGGACTCCCTTGATTGACTTTATCCCTTTCTTCTGCATGATGTTGCATTGAGACTTTTGGGCGTGAGTTTGCATGTTCCTCTGTCACCCTTAGTAGCCTCTGTGGGTATGGAGCTTTGGGCTTATATACTCTCATGACCTCCTCCTTCTTCATAGAAATCTCACTTGGTATGGGTGCCTCCTTTTCTTGTTTTTCTTATTCCTCCGTTGGGTTTGCCATGGTACCACTGAGAGAATTGCGGGTAGTGATTTGCTTTGATAGATATCCAACTTGTGCCTTAAGCTTCTTAAGGGCAGCCCCCCCGGTTCTGCATAATGGATTTTACTTCCTCTTTGAAAGTCCTCATGTCCTTAGATTCTTCCAAGAGAATTGCCAATAGGTTCTCTATCCTTGATAGCTTATCCTCGAGAGGAGGGTGTGCAACTTGGTTGAAATTTGGATGTTGAGCGTGGCTATTTTGTGAATGGAATTGGTTATTTTGTGGTTGTATGTTCTGAGAGTGGTGTGACTCTTGTGGGTAATGATATGGGTTTTGTGGACTGTGAGAAGAATTTTGTTGTGTGAGTGGTGAGATGAATTATATGGATGTGGGAAGGAATTTTTTGTTGAGGCATATCCAAGTGGTGAAGGGTTTTGATCCGAAAAGCTAGGAGGTGAGGTTGAATAATTAAAGGATGATGGCTCTTGATGAATGGGGTGTGAATAAGTGAAATTTCTTTGGTTTTGATCTTCCCATGTACAGCTTGAGTAGTGGTCAAAGTCATCAAAATATGGACCATTTTGTGACCCTAGGAAGCACCCCATTTCATGTTCTTGATATTCCCAACCACCATTATCATAATAACATGAATTATTTTGTGGTGGTGAGAAGTATCTCATGTAACTTGATTGACCAAAAGATGATATATACTCCATTTTTCTTCAAAATACTCTGTACCAAACAACAATTTCCAAGATAAAAGAGATTTAGAATTCTCCTTGTCACAGATGAGGAAATTCCCAGTGAGGCAATATCACAAATAGTTAGTTAGCAAAAGAAAATAAAGAAACAAGAGAAAACAATGACAAAAGAAAAGTGTATAATCTAGTAAATCAATCAACCGGTAGTTTGTTAATCACAATTAATCCCTGACAATGGCGCCATAAACTTGATGCACGGAAACTTGTCTCTCAACAAATTTCCCTTCGGTAAGTATACCGAATTGTCGTCAAGTAAAAACTCACAATAGAGTAAGGTCGAATCCACAGGGATTAATGGATTAAGCAATCAATGGTTAATTGATTATCCTAGTTAGATGAATCATATTGGAGTGATAAGTAACAAGGAAATGTAAATGGCATAAAAGTAAAGAAAGCAAAATAAAGTGCAGAAAAGTAAAATGGCAAGAAAAGTATATGTAAGAAATAAAATGAACGTTGGGATCAAGATATATTACAATCCTCCGGATCAAGTTCATTCTCATCCCTTCCTCAATCAATGCATTCATTGATCTCCTTGGCAATCTTAGGTGATTGTATTCCAATTCCTTGGCAACCCCATCTCTCTAAACTTGAACAATTCCCCAATTCCTTAATTTAATTACTCATGGGAAGAGATGAAGTATGGTCACTGATTATACCACATGTATTTCTAAATCAAAGTGTTGGTAAGATTATATGTCACTATACCCATCCAAACCCCAATTTGGTCCAACATGAGAAAGCATTTCTAGCATGATCTCCTCATTCCTCATCCAAGGTTCAGAGGAGATCCAATTATGGAGAGCTTCTCTTTCAAGATAGCTAACCAATTTGATGAAGATCGAAAGCTCTCTAGTAAAATCAAGAGAAAATAAAGAAGAAGAACAATAAAATCTATAATTGATCCATTAAATGCAATAGAGCTCTCTAACCTAATGAAAAGAGTTAGTTGTTTATTGCTCTACTCAAACAGAAAAGAAAGAAAGTGTAGAAAAAATAAAGATGAAGATTCAAATTGAAATTGAAACTTCAAAGTTCATAATTGAAAAGTTCAAATTTAAATTAAACCACTACTATGAAAAGAAAAAAAGGAGAAGTGTGTGAGGAGAGGGAGTCTGAAGACCCCTTTTCAATTCCCAATGCAATCCCCTCAAATCCCGTCTATCTGATGCCTTGAATGTAGAAACAAAGGACTTTATATAGGCTCTCCTAAATTACAACTCAAATGAAATTGAAAGTAAATTACAATGAAATGAAAATTAACTATTCTAGATGCTTCTTGTGGCCTTAATTGCTTGACAATTGTGGGCTTGCTTCCTTATGGTTGGGTGGTCCTTGAAAGAGAAGTGAATCAAGTTTAGGTCCAGGTGCTAATCGTTAGTACCACCGTTAGCCACACTAACGCTACAATTGTGGCGTTAGTGCTGAAGTTAGTGAGGCTAACGTCACACTTGCTACCCAGTTGGTGTTTTTGGGGCTTAAAAGATGCCTATTGTTTGTGCTCCAATTTCATACCCACTATAAATTATTATATATTATTGGAAAGCTCTGAATGTCAGCTTTCTAATGCAACTAGAATCACCTCAATTGGACTTCTATAACTCAAGTTATGCTCCTTTGAAGTGGACAAGGTCGCTGGCATAGTCACTATCGTTATTGGAAAAGTTTAGCCATAATAACGTTAGCGTTCAGAGGATTAATATTGCCAGGTTATGAAGTTCAAACTTAGTGTCCACCCCATACTATTAAATATTGTTGGAAAGCCCTGGATGTTTACTTTCCAACGCCTTTGGAAGCGCATCATTTGGAGCTTTGTGGCCCAAATTATTCTTGTTTGATGAAGGCATGGTCAGGCTGCCGGGTGAGATTTTGCCCACGTTAGTGGCACTAACATGGCCACTAACATAGCCTCTTAGCCCTTCGCTAGCATTATTGGCACTCACTTTTACCAATAACGCTGCTCCTTGTCCCTCTTTCACACGTTAATGATCCACGTTAGTGTAACCAACGTGGCCCTTAACGTAGGCATGCCAAAGCTCGAAGGCGTTAGTGACACTCACCTTTGTCACTAACGCTAAAAACCCCCCTCTTCCACGTTAATGGTCCACGTTAGTGGTGTTAACGTGGCCACTAACGTGGGTCTTCCTTTGCTTTGCTAAAGTTAGTGGCGTTAACGCTGCCACTAATGTTCCAAACTTTCCTTCTTTCCACATTAATGGCCACGTTAGTGGCACTAACATAGCCACTAACGTGGCTCTTCTCTACTTCTTATTATCTGATATTAATAAAACAAAGTGCATGAGAGTCTTTCTCTTAATCATGAGATCATGCATCATCCATTTTATCATTCAATTCATGCATAATTCTTATGAAATCATTCAAAATTCACAATGTTTGCTTGAATCATGGTATGATTGCATTTTCAACCAAATACTTACTTATTTCCTAAGAAAATGCATGAAACCAACCTAAAGCATACAAAAAATGGCTAGTAAAACTAGCCAAGATGCCCTGGCATCACAGCACCAAACTTAAATCTTGCTTGTCCCTAAGCAAAAAAAGAACTATGCACAAAGAATTCGCTTAATTGGAATGTATTGAAGAATTGCTTATGATGCCTTAGTGGGTGAAGTGAATAAGTGACAGTGGGGTGAACTCTAATTTGTATGCTTATGCAAGGATTCCAGTGTTCATTATTCCTTACATTTTGGAATTCTTAGATCTTAGGAATTTCATTCAAATGATATTATGGAATCCTCTTTATAGATTGTCACCTTTAAAGCAGCACTTATTTTCTAGCATTTTTCTTTTCTTTTTGTATCTTGGCCTCGACTCTAGGTATCATGTCTCAAAGCGACTTTTTAAGATAAGCTTTCAATCAATACTCCCAAACCAGTTGGTCTAAGGTATTAGGTGTTGAAGCACCCCTTCGGATATACTTGCTCAAGCCTCTCTCTTTGACACAAATCCACCACAAGCATTTAACTAGGACAATAACTCTTTGAGTTCTTATTTCTTTCTTTTTCTTCCTAGTAATTGATGCTCAAAGCCTTGGGCTTGTTCTTTGTTTTTTCTTTTTCTTTTGTTTTCTTTGTTATTGCTTCTTGGATCAATAGATGTTTGAGAAATTCCATAATACTTCTCTAAACTTCATTTCCTGTCTATGAGCTCCCATGCAAGTTTTCACAAACACGTAACCTCAATACACAATCATACAATCAGAACCTCCACTCCTCTTAATCTTTTGATTGCCCCAAGATTTATAAAATTCTTCAACATTTTCCTTTCAAAAGAATGATTTCCTTGTTGCATTCTTAGAGATATTGGGTGCAAGTAAAATTCAAGATAATAATCATGATATCATAGCAACATGTTACAAATCAGATATCAAATTATGCTTATTCACAAGGAGTAATCACACATGCATAAATAGAAGACAATCATGCAATTTAAAGTGCTGGAAATAAGTAAGAGAAAAAAAGAACTTTACCACCTTGTAGTTCATCTTCATTGTTGTTTCCCTTTTCCTCCTATTCTTCCAATTCCCACACCAAATTTAGAACGATTGCTTATACTCAAGCAATAATTAAAACAGTGGTGATGGGGTCTTTGATGGATCATGAGTGTCTTACGGAATGAAATGTGAGTAATGTATATGCTTAAGCAATCAAAATTGAGGATACAATAAAGGCACAAGAGATACAAACAGAGACATTTTGATTGCATTAATAAGTGGTGTGCTTGGTACCTTGCATGAAAGATAAGTGGCAACACCAAATTTAGTGTGACACTCTCAATTTAGAATGTTGTAAGTACCCAGTGAAGATTGAAAATCAAATTGTTGCATGGCAACACCAAACTTAGAATGCAATCATATGTCAAATTATTGAAAGTAAACTAACCAAGGAAAGAAAATATTACCTACGGTTGGGTTGCCTCCCAACAAGCGCTCTTTTAATGTCATTAGCTTGACATGTTGTTCATGACTTTCTTCCCTTTCTTCTAGTTTGTTAAGAGGAATGACCTCAAGAAGAAAGAGGAGCCAGTTAATGCCCCTTGCTTAGAGTGCCTCTCCCCAGCAAGCTTTCTTTTGTTGTTATATTGAGTAAACTTGCTTGTTGGGGTAAAGGTGGGATGGTTTTTTGTTGACCTTTTCTTCTTCATGGATATTGTCCTCCTTTTCTCGGTCACCATCCTCTTTTTAGTGCTCATGTTGATTGCCTTCACCACCTTGATTTCAAGGCTTGAGTGTTGTATGATGGTTGGAGCATTCTCTTCACCAAGAGCTTCTTGAATTGGTGGTTTAATGAACTCACCCTTTATGCAACTCTCTATTTTATTGGAGTAGTGTGGACTCCCTTGATTGACTTCCTCCCTTTCTTCTGCATGATGTTGCATTGAGACTTTTGGGCGTGAGTTTGCATGTTCCTCTGTCACCCTTAGTAGCCTCTGTGGGTATGGAGCTTTGGGCTTATATACTCTCATAACCTCCTCCTTCTTCATAGAAATCTAACTTGGTATGGGTGCCTTCTTTCTTGTTTTTCTGATTCCTCCCTAGGGTTTGCCATGGTACCACTGAGAGAATTGTGGGTAGTGATTTGCTTTGATATATATCCAACTTGTGCCTCAAGCTTCTTAAGGGCAGCCCCCCGGTTCTGCATAATGGATTTTACTTCCTCTTTGAAAGTCCTCATGTCCTTAGATTCTTCCAAGAGAATTGCCAATAGGTTCTCTATCCTTGATAGCTTATCCTCGAGTGGACGGTGTGCAACTTGGTTGAAATTTGGATGTTGAAGGTGGCTATTTTGTGAATGGAATTGGTTGTTTTGTGGTTGTATGTTCTGAGAGTGGTATGACTCTTGTGGATAATGATATGGGTTTTGTGGACTGTGAGAAGAATTTTGTGTGTAATTGAATGAACTGTGTGAGTGGTGAGATGAATTATATGGATGTGGGAAGGAATTTTGTGTTGAGGCATATCCAAGTGGTGAAGGGTTTTGATCTGGAAAGCTAGGAGGTGAGGTTGAATAATTAAAGGATGACAGCTCTTGATGAATGGGGTGTGAATAAGTGAAATTTCTTTGGTTTTGATCTTCCTAGGTACAACTTGAGTAGTGATCAAAGTCATCAAAATATGGACCATTTTGTGGCTCTGGGAAGCACCCCATTTCATGTTCTTGATATTCCCAACCACCATTATCATAATAACATGAATTATTTTGTGGTGGTGAAAAGTATCCCATGTAACTTGATTGACGAAAAGATGATCTATACTCTATTTTTCTTCAAAATACTCTATACCAAACAACAATGACCAAAATAAAAGAGATTTGGAATTCCCCTTGTCACAGATGAGGAAATTTCCAGTGAGGCAATATCACAAACAGTTAGTTAGCAAAAGAAAATAAAGAAACAAGAGAAAACGATGACAAAAGAAAAGTGTCTAATCTAGTAAATCAATCAACTAGTAGTTTGTTAATCACAATTAATCCCGACAATGGCGCCATAAACTTGATGCACGGAAACTTGTCTCTCAACAAATTTCCCTTCGGCAAGTATACCGAATTGTCGTCAAGTAAAAACTCACAATAGAGTGAGGTCGAATCCACAAGGATTAATGGATTAAGCAATCAATGGTTAATTGATTATCCTAGTTAGACGAATCATATTAGAGCGATATGTAACAAGGAAATGTAAATGGCATAAAAGTAAAGAAAGCAAAATAAAGTGCAGAAAAGTAAAATGACAAGAAAAGTAAACGTAAGAAATAAGATGAACATTGGGATCAAGAGATATTGCAATCCTCCGAATCAAGTTCATTCTCATCTCTTCCTCAATCAATGCATTCATTGATCTCCTTGGCAATCTTAGGTGATTGGATCCCAATTCCTTGGCAACCCAATCTCTCTAAGCTTGAACATTTGACCAATTCCTTGATTTAATTGCCCATGGGAAGAGATGATGTATGGTCACTGGTTATACCACATGTATTTCCATCCAAACCACAATTTGGTCCAACATGAGAAAGTAGGATTATATGTCACTATATCCATCCAAACCACAATTTGGTCCAACATGAGAAAGTATTTCAAGCGTGATCTCCTCATTCCTCTTTCAAGGTTCAGAGGAGATCCAATTATGGAGAGCTTCTCTTCCAATATAGCTAACCCAATGGATGAAGATCGAAAGCTCTCTAGTAAAATCAAGAGAAAAGAAAGAAGAAGAAGAATAAAAACTACAATTGATCCATTAAATGCAATAGAGCTCTCTAACTCAATGAAAAGAGTTAGTTGTTCATTGCTCTACTCAAACAGAAAAGAAAGAAAGTGCAAAAAAAATAAAGATGAATATTCAAATTGAAATTGAAACTTTAAAGTTCATAATTGAAAAGTACAAATTGAAATTAAACTACTACTAAGAAAAGAAAAAGAAGGAGAAGTGTGTGAAGGGAGGGTGTCCGAAGACCCCTCTTCAATCCCCAATTCAATCCTCCCTCCAATCCCATCTATCTGATGCCTTGAATGTAGAAACTAAGGCCTTTATATAGGCTCTCCTAAATTACAACTCAAATGAAATTGAAAGTAAATTACAATGAAATGAAAATTAACTATTCTAGATGCTTCTTGTGGCCTTGATTTCTTGACAATTGTTAGCTTGCTTCCTTGTGGTTGGGTGGTCCTTGAAAGAGAAGTGAATCAAGCTGAGGTCCAGGTGCCAATTATTAGTGCCACCGTTAGCCACACTAACGCTACAAGTGCGGCATTAGTGCTGAATTAGTGAGGCTAACGTCACACTTGCTACCCAGTTGGTGTTTTTGAGGCTTAAAAGATGCCTATTGTTTGTGCTCCAATTTCATACCCACTATAAATTATTATATATTGTTGGAAAGCTCTGAATGTTAGCTTTCTAACGCAACTAGAATCACCTCAATTGGACTTCTATAACTCAAGTTATGTGCTTTTGAAGTGGACAAGGTCGCTGCCATAGTCGCTGGCGTTATTGGAAAAGTTTAGCCACAATAATGTTAGCGTTCAGGGGATTAATATTGCCAGGTTATGAAGTTTAAACTTAGTGTCCATGACGTTAGGATTTTTGCTAGTAAAGAATTTTACAAAAATATAACCGCGTTGTGAGTATAGATTCTAAACCAACAGAAAATTCTTTCGTACAAACATTTTGGTTATCACAAGAAACAAAACCCAATAAATTTATAAACCAAAGTATTCAAACCTCAAGTCGTCTTCTCAAGGAATTGCAGGGAAGTATGATTTATTATTTGTTATGGAAAAATAGTGTTTGGGGTTTGTAAAAGGTTTTGGGCAAGAGAAATAGATTGCAAGAATTAATAAATTAATAACTAATAAAACTCTTGGCAATGAATGAAAACTGGAAGTCCTATCCCAGTTATCCTTATCAATTATGATGAGAATTGGATTTTTCTCCCACTAAGTTAACCTCTAACTATGAAGGTAAGTTAAGTGGATGGAATAAGTTTGGTCCTTCAGGTCCTAGTCTTTCCTTGGAAAAGGCTAGAGTAATTGGAACCCGAGTTAATTCTTGAAGAATTCCGATTTTCGGTCAACAATGAGTTTGACAACTCAGGAGTTACCAATTAATCAATTAAAGCCAAGAATATAAAAAGCTAAATAAAAATCATAGATCTGAAAATACCTCAAATTATATTTAAATTTAAATTTAAATCAAACATGGAAAGATTTATGAGTCAAATGGGCAATATAAGTAATTAACAGATAAAAGTATTAGAATATCTAAAAGTAGAAGAGAAACATGAATTAAATAACATTGAACCTGTGATGAAGAAGGAATATTCCTAATTTCTAAAAAATCCTAATCCTAATCCTAAGAGAGAGGAGGGAACCTCTCTCACTAAAAACTACATCTAAATCCTAAAAAGTGTGTATTTTTCTCCTCCTTTATGAATGGGTGGATCCTTCCATTTATAATCCTTCAATCTGTGTTCTCTGGGTTTGGATCTGGGCCAAAAAGGCCCGAAAATTGCTGAGGACAACTTCTGCAAATTCTGCAGATCGCGCACGTCACGCGTCCGCGTGGGTCACGCGGTCGCGTCATCTGGAGTGTTGCTCTTCCACGCGGTTGTGTCAGTCCTGTGCCCGCGTCAGTTGTACTTTGCGAGTCACGCGTTTGCCTCATCCATACGCTCGCGTCGATCCCTTTTTGTGCGAATCACGCGTCCGCGTTGTTCATGCGGACGAATCACTGCCAGTTTCTTCAAAAACTCCATTTTATGCTTTCCTTCCATTTTTGTATGTCTCCTTTCCATCCTTTAAATCATTCCTGCCTTAGAAGATTTGAAAATACTTAACACATAAAATATAGGTTTATCAACCTCCCCACACTTAAACAATAGCATGTTCTCATCCTAAATCCAAGAGAAAAGAGTGAAGGTGAAATGGTGGGATCTCATGCAATGCAATCTATCCTAGATGCAACTACCTAAATGAGTCCTGTAAATCTAGTTATCATTCCTATATATAAAGCTTTACATGTAGTTAAGTTAATTCACATTCTCAAGGAATCATATACGCATAGCCAACCTTAGATAATATTAAAGCAATTTTACAATTGAGATGGGTAAATAATATACTTTTCAAACTTGCAAGGCAATTAACAATAGAAGTAGAGATATATGGTGATGAGCCATTGAACCCTTACTGGATTTTGTGTTTATTCTCTAGTCACTTAGTGTTTATTGGGTTAATCACTCTATTCTTCTTTTTATTCTTACTTCCGATAACTTTGTTCTTCATCTAACCAATCAACAATCATAGAATATAGGCATACAAAAATCATGAGGTCTTTAATTAAGGTTGTAATGGGGTCAAGAAAAAGGTAAGGGTATATGTATAAGGCTAAGTGAGCTAATTAAGTGAATCCTTGAGTAGTCTAAGATCTCACCTAACATACATATTTTGTAGAGCAAAGCTTCTTTACCTATTTTCCCATATTTTTTCCACTTTTTATATTACATGCTCATATTTTAATTTTTATTTATTTTTATCCCATGTGCATTGCTTTTTGCATTTGGGGAAATTAATTATTATTATTATTATTATTTTATTTTTTTATTTATTTATTTTTTTATCCCCTTATTGAAATAATGCACATGGTAATTTAATTATTTTGATTTCACATGAGCATGCTTCCCAAATTTTTACATAACTTGTTTAATTTAATTTCCTACTTTTTCTAACATCCCATGTTCCCGTAAAATTCCCCACACTTAAATTATACACAATTTCTATCTTAAGCTAACCAAGGATTCAACTTGGGATTTTTATTTTGTTTTTCTGCTTAAGGCTAGTAATGTGGTTGTAAAACATAAGGGATTTAAAGGCTCAAGGGGGCTAACAAGGGTGATGTAGAAGGTAGGCTAATTTGGGACTGGTGAGCTAGAATCAAATAATGGCCTCAATCACTTTCCTGGTATGTATCTATATTCTATAATTGGACATACAGATTAAAACAAAGTAAATAACACCAGAATAAATAAGAAGGGCGGAACACACAAGAATGAAATATTATGGTTTAAATGTAACCATACAATTAAGCTCAAAACTCACAGGCTGTGTGTTCTCTAACTCAAAAATCATATATAACTTAAGTATGTCATGCAAGTAGAAATTAAGAGTTCCCATTATTCTCAATGTAAAATATATTGGATGGCTTTAAAGTTTTAGTGTTCCTCCTTGATGAAATGTTGTTAACTAACTAACATGTAATGCTATATATATAAGGTGTGGATTGTTTTTATTCTGTTAAAGTCTCTAGCTTACTTCCTTTTTCTTTTCAATCTAAGCTAAACTATCATATGCTAAAAGGGTAAACTATACTAATTAATCCACTTAATAAATAACTAGTAAACTAAGGTGCAAATCAAGCTAAAATATCCAAGATGTATACATATAGCTCAAAGTGCATAATGAAAAAAGTACAATAAAAAAACAAAAAGAGAAAAATGTGCAAAAATACAGAAAATGGACAAAATAAGAAGAGAGTTTGTAGTGGTTCACCAAAATAAATAGATGCCAGAGATGGCAGCCTCCCCACACTTAAATAATAGCATCGTCCTCGATGCACACTCAAGCATGGTGTGACGAAGTGTCATCTCCGGAAGGATGGGCTGCTGGTGTCTCGATGGTAGGCTGAGGGTCTACAGTCATGAGAGGATCAGATGAGTGGTCTGAGGCAGAGGGGGCTCTGTCCGTAGAGGAACCTCCGGATCTACAGTCTGCAGCTAGTGGTGCACCTCATGATGTGGTGCAGTGTGGCCGGGACCTCTCTGCTCAGCCTGGGTAGGTGGCTCCTCCTCGTGATCGCTCACCTCCTCCTCAGATGTGTCGGAGGGCGTGTCGGGCTCGGAGGGAATGTCACCACCAGAGCGGATCATCAGCTTGAAGTGCTCATAGCGTCGCTTGTGGCAACGCTCAGACCTCTCAAAAAGTCGCCTGGTGCGACGGTCAGATCGCTCAAACTGCTGCTGGTGATGGCGCTCCATCTGATCTAGGTAGTCAAAGAGGCGGTGCACCAAACGGTAGACGGGCTCAGGAGCAGGTGGGGGGCGCAGTAGGTGGTGCTGGGCCAGTGGAGGCAGAAGAGGTAGCTGAAGATGTGGCTGCCTCAGTAGTGTCACTGAGAAATGGAGGGCGGTAGCCGAAAGCCAGGAACTTCCGACTATGCGGGATGATCTTTCGGTACTTTGCTGCTGGGGGCCTTTCATCAACAGCCTCCCAAGGGACCTCAGCTTGGCGACCCAACTGAGTAATCAAGTAAGGAAAAGAGAGGGTGCCTCTAATATGGACCCTGGCCATGTAATGCCGGATGAAGCAACGTAGATAAAGGTCCTTACTTGTCATCACACACCAGATAAGGATAATCATGGCAGCTGGCACCTCCATCTCATGAGTACTCGGCATCACATAGTTGCTCAGAATCTGTTACCATAGCCGAGCCTCGTCATTCAGATATATAAGCCTGATTCCTTTGGGTACTAATGTGCTAGTTCCCATGACCTAAGGAACAGTAGGATCAAGAGTGATATCCTTCTTTACGGCATCCCAATCAAACCTCATAAATCTCATATCTTCCTCAGCTTTCTGGTAACCATCTTGTTGATCTGATTTAGGTGGAAGATGGAGGATTTCTTCAATTGCTTCCTCAGTAACCAGAATCTGTTTGCCTCTAAGCTGTACTGCATCCAGGGAAGAGAGAAAGTAGTTGCAGTAGAATTCTCTAACCCAGGATGAGTTGACCTCAGTTACGTTCCGTTCCAGGAAGAACCAGCCTCTCTGTTTGATCTGTTCTGAGGTGTACTGCTGGAGTTCTTCTGGAATTTTAAGGGTCCTTTCCATGTGTAGGTTCCTGGCGGTGGCAAAGGTTGGGTATTTCAACTCACAGTATTTGTTTGCAAATTTGACCGGGTCAGCTGAAGGTACCAACTGATCAGCCTTTTCCTGTGGGGTAAAGTTCTTCTCCCGCCATGAATCATCATGTAAGATGCCAAGGATGGAACCAGAGGATTCTCCTCTTTTCTGTTTGCCAGTGGTGACTTTGCTGGTGACTTTGCCCTTTCCCCTGCCTTGAGATTCAAACATCCTAAAAAGACAGAATTCCCAAGATATAATTGAGGAATAAAAGCAGAAAAACAAGTAGGCAAAGAACAAGGTAAGCAATAAGTGGCAAAGGATCAGTAAAATAATGAAATGAGTTAAGGAAATGGATATTTTGGATTGTGTTGGAGTTGAAAAGCTGAGATGAGAAATCACATTCCAAAATATGGTAGAAGTGGAAAGCTTGTTAATTTAGGAAAAACAATTATCATGCCATGAGTTAAATTAATTTAAAGAAGTAGTGAAAAGGGGAAGTGTGAAGTTAGAAAGTTAAAAGTGGTTAAAATTTGAAAAAGAGGTTAGAAAGCGAAAATCAGTGAGTTAGTGAAAAGGAAGTCAGAGTAAGTGGCATGATGATTGGTTTCCAAGTAACAAGAATTTCACAATTTGAAGCAACAGTCAACTCATATTCAAGCAGGAAAAACAAGGTATTGATGATGATTAAGATAGATATAGAAGTAGTGGAAAGTAAAATCAAACCATCAATAAATCAATTTATTAACCAGGAGATCAAAAGTAATAAGAAAGCTGGCCCGTGCATTCAAGAATAGGTTTGGTATGCATGGAGCAGATCAAAAATGAGAAACGCCAAAATCAATACTTGAATGTAGAAGAAAAAGTAATTTGCAAAAAATTGGGCAGCATTCTGGCTAAAATTAGATGTTCCCAGAAAACAAATAACAAGAATAAGTTCATATGAATTGAAATAAGGCTGCACAAATAGCAAAAATAAGAAAAAGCAGTGGAACAGCAGCATGCAATATGTAAGAGCAACATATGAACAGGATCAACATTATAGCCAGAATAAATTGCAGAATAGATAAACAGATAACAGGAACGGTGCAATTATCAGGCCTAAATCCACTATCCAGATCCTAGCTACCTAACCACCTAGAATCCACTACAACATGCATATCTAACTAACCTAAGGATGAACATAAACAGAAAAATATGCAATTAACTATGAATTGGAAGAAGCATGGTGTGCGGTGGAACTTGGTAGGCGTGGAAAAAAAGGTGGGGCAGAGAGATGGCTGGGGGAAGGAGGTGGTGGCTGACGCGGTGGTTGTGGGCGGCGTGGCGGGCGTGGT
>NW_026264911.1:465803-467743 GCF_000817695.3 Arachis duranensis
CGTTGGGGTCTGGGTGGTCGTCGGAGGTGCGGCGGCGAAGGACAGAGAGAGGGGGTGGTTGCAGGGAAGAGGAAGAAGAAAAGGGTTGGGGGCGCGCGATGTGTAGGGTTCGCGTCACAGGGGGTTAATAGTTTGCAATCCACGCGATCGCGTGGGGCATGCGATCACATGGCTGGTGTGGAATGGTGTTGACGCGGATGCGTGATTGACGCAATCGCGTGGGTTCGGTGTAAGTGATGAGCAGATAATTTATACGCTTTTTGGCATTGTTTTTATGTAGTTTTTAGTAAGTTCAAGCTACTTTTAGGGATGTTTTCATTAGTTTTTATGTTAAATTCACATTTCTGGACTTTACTATGAATTTGTGTGTTTTTCTGTGATTTTAGGTAAATTCTGGCTGAAATTGAGGGACCTGAGCAAAACTCTGAAAGCAAGGCTGACAAAGGACTGCTGATGCTGTTGGATTCTGACCTCCCTGCACTCGAAATAGATTTTCTGGAGCTACAAAACTTCAAATGGCACTCTCTCAAAGGCGTTGGAAAGTAGACATCTAGAGCTTTCCAGCAATATATAATAGTCCATACTTTATTCGGGAATTGACGACGTAAAGTGGCGCTCAACGCCAAGTACATGCTGCTGTCTGGAGTCAAACGCCAGAAACACGTCACAACTCGGAGTTGAACGCCAGAAACATGCTATAACTCGGCGTTCAACTCCAATAAAAGCCTCAGCTCGTGGATAGATCAAGCGCAGCCCAAACATACACCAAGTGGGCCTCGGAAGTGGATTTATGCATCAATTACTTACTTCTATAAACCCTAGTAGCTAGTCTAGTATATATAGGACATTTAACTATTGTATTAGACATCTTTTGACCATTCGGTCTTTTGATCACCTTCATGGGGGCTGGCCATTCGGCCATGCCTGAACCTTTCATTTATGTGTTTTCAACGGTGGAGTTTCTACACACCACAGATTAAGGGTGTGGAGCTCTGCTGTACCTCAAGTTTCAATACAATTACTATTATTTTCCATTCAATTCTCTTTTATTCTTATTCGAAGATATACATTGCACAACAACTTGATGAATGTGATGATCCATGAAACTCATCATCATTCTCACCTATGAACGCGCGTGACTGACAACCACTTCCGTTCTACCTTAGGCCGGGCGCATATCTCTTAGATTCCCCAACAGAATCTTCATGGTATAAGCTAGATAGATGGCGGCATTCATGGGAATCCGGAAAGTCTAACCTTGTCGGTGGTATTTGGTGCACGAAATTGTGATCAATACTTTTCACAACTCAATTAATCCCCGGTGATGAACCCAAAAACTTGGTGTTCAATACCATGGCATAAACACAACTTCGCACAACTAACCAGCAAGTGTACTGGGCCGTCCAAGTAATAAACCTTACGCGAGTAAGGGTCGATCCCACAGAGATTGTTGGTATGAAGCAAGCTATGGTCACCTTGTAAATCTTAGTCAGGCAAACTCAATTGGGTATGGGTGATATACGAATAAAACATAAAGATAAAGATAGAGATACTTATGTAATTCATTGGTGGGAATTTCAGATAAGCGTATGAAGATGCTTGTCCCTTCCGTCTCTCTGCTTTCCTACTGTCTTCATCCAATCCTTCTTACTCCTTTCCATGGCAAGCTGTATGCAAGGGTTTCACCGTTGTTAGTGGCTACCTCCCATCCTCTCAATGGAAATGTTCAACGCACCCTGTCACGGCACGGCTATCCATCTGTCGGTTCTCAATCAGGCCGGAATAGAATCCAGTGATTCTTTTGCGTCTGTCACTAACGCCCCGCCCTCAGGAGTTTGAAGCTCGTCGCAGTCATTCAATCATTGAATCCTACTCAGAATACCACAGACAAGGTTTAGACCTTCCAGATCTCTTGAATGCCACCATCAGTTCTAGCCTAT
>NW_026264911.1:467826-468463 GCF_000817695.3 Arachis duranensis
GAATTGAATAGAAGAACAATAGTAATTGCATTAATACTCGAGGTACAGCAGAGCTCCACACCTTAATCTATGGTGTGTAGAAACTCCACCGTTGAAAATACATAAGAACAAGGTCTAGGCATGGCCGAATGGCCAGCCTCCCAATGATCTAAGATAGCATACAAAACGAAGATAGCTACCAAAGTCTGATCTAAGAACTAGCTGTCCAAAGATGAAAATACAATAGTAAAAGGTCCTATATATAGAAAACTAGTAGCCTAGGGTGTACAGAGATGAGTAAATGACATAAAAATCCACTTCTGGGCCCACTTGGTGTGTGCTTGGGCTGAGAATTGAAGCATTTTCGTGTAGAGACTCTTCTTGGAGTTAAACGCCAGCTTTTGTGCCAGTTTGGGCGTTTAACTCCCACTTTAGTGCCAGTTCCGGCGTTTAACGCTGGGAATTCTGAGGGTGACTTTGAACGCCAATTTGGGCCATCAAATCTTGGGCAAAGTATGGACTATCATATATTGCTGGAAAGCCCAGGATGTCTACTTTCCAACGCCATGGAGAGAGCGCCAATTGGGTTTCTGTAGCTCCAGAAAATCTACTTTGAGTGCAGGGAGGTCAGAATCCAACAGCATCTGCAGTCCTTTTT
>NW_026264911.1:468575-471887 GCF_000817695.3 Arachis duranensis
AATCACAGAAAAACACACAAACTCATAGTAAAGTCCAGAAATATGATTTTTGACTAAAAACTAATAAAAATATACTAAAAACTAACTAAAAGATACTAAAAAGATACTAAAAACAATGCCAAAAAGCGTACAAATTATCCGCTCATCAGTATTCCGAGTAGGATTCCGGAATTGAATGACTGTGACGAGCTTCAAACTCCTGAAGGCTGGGCGTTAGTGACAGACGCAAAAGAATCAAGGGATTCTATTCCAACCTGATTGAGAACCGACAGATGATTAGCCGTGCTGTGACAGAGCATTTGGACCATTTTCACTAAGAGGATGGGATGTAG
The DNA here is from genome assembly GCF_000817695.3 of Arachis duranensis. Lineage (NCBI taxonomy): Eukaryota > Viridiplantae > Streptophyta > Magnoliopsida > Fabales > Fabaceae > Arachis > Arachis duranensis. Next base: position 468,908 of record NW_026264911.1, read on the forward strand.
CCATCGACAAGGGTGATGCCTCTAGACGATTAGCCATGCAGTGACAGCGCATAGGACCATTTTCCCGAGAGGATGAAAAGTAGCCATTGAAGACGGTGATGCCCTACATACAGCTTGCCATGGAAAGGAGTAAGAAGGATTGGATGAATGTAATAAGAAAGTAGAAATACAAGAGGAGCACAGCATCTCCAAATAACTCTTTTGGTCCAACAACAACACTAAGCTGTTGGTGCCATTACCAGGGATTATTAAGATCCCAATTCATCATACCATGATCTCTTTGGGGTATTTTTGATTTCATAAATACAAAGAGACCAATTTTGAGGATCACAATTTCGTCCACCATGTTTTTGGCGCCGTTGCCGGGGATTGTTCGAGTTTGGACAACTGACGGTTCATCTTGTTGCTCAGATTAGGTCATTTTCCTTTCAAAAATTTCTCAAAAATCTTTTTCAAATATTTCTTTTCTTTTTCGTTTTTCCAAACTTTCTTTTCGAAAATTATTTACAAAAATCCAAAAAATTTTAGAAAATCATAAAAACCAAAAATATTTTGTGTTTCTTGTTTGAGTCTTGAGTCAATTTTTAAGTTTGGTGTCAATTGCATGTTTTAAAAATGTTACTTGCATTTTTCGAAAATTCCATGCATTCATAGTGTTCTTCATGATCTTCAAGTTGTTCTTGAAAAGTCTTCTTGTTTGATCTTGATGTTTTCTTGTTTTGTGTTGTTTGTTGTTTTTCATATGCATTTTTTGTTTGTTAGAGTCCATGCATTAAAGATTTCTATGTTTGGTGTCTTGCATGTTTTCTTTGCATCAAAATTGTTCAAAAATTTGTTCTTGATGTTCATCATGATCTTCAAAGTGTTCTTGGTGTTCATCTTGACATTCATAGTGTTCTTGCATGCATCTGGTGTTTTCATCCAAAATTTTCATGTTTTGGGTCATGTTTGTGTTTTTCTCTCTCATAATTAAAAATTCAAAAAATCAAAAAATATATTTTCCTTATTTTTCTCATAATTTTTGAAAATTTGAGTTGACTTAGTCAAAAATTTTTAAAATTAGTTATTTCTTACAAGTCAAGTCAAATTTTCAAAATTTAAAAATCTTATCTTTTCAAAATCTTTTTCAAAAATCATATCTTTTCCAATTTTTCCTCTTTTTCGAAAATTTCAAAAATCTTTTTCAAAATATTTTCAAAATCTTTTTCTTACCTTTATATCAAATTTTCGAAATTACACTAACAATTAATGTGATTGATTCAAAAATTTGAAGTTTGTTACTTTCTTGTTAAGAAAGGTTCAATCTTTAAATTCTAGAATCTTATCTTGTAGTTTCTTGTTAGTAAAGTAATTCATTTTAATTTTAAAAATTAAATCTTTTTCAAACATATCTTATCATATCTTTTATATCTTATTTTTTTTATCATATCTTTTTCAAAATTTTATCTTTTTCAAAAATTTGATTTCAAAATATCTTATCTAACCTCTTATCTTCTTATCTTTCCAATTTGACTTTAACATCTTTTTCAACTAACTATTTGACTTTGTATTTGTTTCTTATCTTTTTCAAAACTACCTAACTACTTTTTCTTCTCTAATTTTCGAAAATATCTCATCTCTTTTTCAAAAATTCTTTTTTGTTTTAATTTTTAATTTTAATTATATCTTATCTTTAATTTTCGAAATTACTAACCCCTTTTCAAAAAATTAATTTTCGAATTCTCCCTCTCTTCTCTTCTTCTATTTATTTATTTACTAACACTTCTCTTCACCTATCTTCATCTAAAAAATTCGAACCCATTTTTCTTCACTCTTCTCCGCTTTCTTCTTCTACTAACAATAAGGAACCTCTTTACTGTGACATAGAGGATTCCTCTTCTTTTCTTGTTTTCTTCTCTTTCATATGAGCAGGAACAAGGAAAAAGGCACTCTTGTTGAAATTGATCCTGAACATGAAAGGACTCTGAAGAGGAAACTAAGAGAAGCTAAATTACAACAATCCAGAAGTAACCTTTCAGAAATTTTCGAACAAGAGAAGGAGATGGCAGCCAAACCCAATAATGGTAATGCAAGAAGGATGCTTGGTGACTTTACCAAACCCACGTCCAAATTTGATGGGAGAAGCATCTCCATTCCTGCCATTGGAGCAAACAATTTTGAGCTGAAACCTCAGCTAGTTGCCTTAATGCAACAAAACTGCAAGTTCTATGGACTTCCATCTGAAGATCCTTATTAGTTTTTAACTGAGTTCTTGCATATCTGTGAGACTGTAAAGACGAATGGAGTAGATCCTGAAGTCTACAGGCTCATCCTTTTCCCTTTTGCTGTAAGAGACAGAGCTAGAATATGGTTGGATTCACAACCTAAGGATAGCCTGGACTCCTGGGAAAAGTTGGTCACTGCCTTCTTGGATAAATTCTTTCCTCCTCAAAAGCTAAGCAAGCTTAGAGTGGATGTTCAGACCTTCAAAAAAAAGATGGTGAATCCCTCTATGAAGCTTGGAAAAGATACAAGCAGTTGACCAAAAGGTGTCCATCTGACATGTTTTCAGAATGGACCATATTAGATATATTCTATTATGGTCTATCTGAGTTTTCGAAAATGTCATTGGACCATTCTGTAGGTGGATCCATTCACCTAAAGAAAACACCTGCAGAAGCTCAAGAACTTATTGACATGGTTGCAAATAACCAATTCATGTATACTTTTGAGAGGAATTCCGTGAATAATGGGACGCCTCAGAGGAAAGGAGTTCTTGAAATTGATGCTCTGAATGCCATATTGGCTTAGAACAAAGTGTTGACTCAGCAAGTCAACATGATTTCTCAAAGTCTGAATGGATGGCAAAATGCATCAACAGCACTAAAGAGGCATCTTCTGAAGAAGAAGCTTATGATCCTGAGAACCATACAATGGCAGAGGTTAATTACATGGGTGAACCTTATGGAAACACCTATAATTCATCATGGAGAAATCATCC
>NW_026264911.1:472001-472359 GCF_000817695.3 Arachis duranensis
ATAGCAAGCCTTTTCCATCATCTTCTCAGCAACAGACAGAGAATTCTGAATAAAGCACTTCTAATTTAGCCAATCTAGTCTCTGATCTGTCAAAAGCCACTTTCAGTTTTATGAGTGAAACAAGATCCTCCATCAAAAATCTGGAGGCACAAGTGGGCCAGTTGAGTAAGAAAGTCATTGAAACTCCTCCCAGTATTCTCCCAAGCAATACAGAAGAGAATCCAAAAGGAGAGTGCAAGGCCATTGATGTGATCAATATGGCCGAATGCACAAGGGGGGAGAAGGACGAAAATCCTAGTGAGGAAGACCTCCTGGGACGTCTCTCAAGCAAGAAGGAGTTTCCTATTAAGGATCCAAA
>NW_026264911.1:472368-472760 GCF_000817695.3 Arachis duranensis
TTCCCTATTGAGGACCTAAAGGAATCTGAGGCTCATATAGAGACCATAGAGATTCCATTAAATCTCCTTCTGCCATTTATGAGCTCTGAAGATTATTCTTCCTTTGAAGAGGATGAAGATGTAACTAGAGAGCAAGTTGCTCAATATTTAGGAGCTATCATGAAGCTAAATGCCAAGTTGTTTGGTAATGAGACTTGGGAAAGTAAACCTCCTTTGCTCATTAGTGAACTAGACACCTGGATTCAGCAAATTTTACCTCAGAAGAAACAAGATCCTGGCAAGTTCTTAATACCTTGTACCATAGGCACATTGACCTTTGAAAAAGCTCTATGTGATCTGGGGTCAGGGATAAATCTTATGCCACTCTCTGTAATGGAGAAGCTAGGGATCAT
>NW_026264911.1:472970-485338 GCF_000817695.3 Arachis duranensis
TAGCCACAGCAGGAGCTGTGATAGATGTCAACAGAGGTGAATTAGTCCTTCAATTAAATGGGGACTACCTTATGTTTAAGGCACATGGCCATCTTTCTGTGACAAAAGAGAGTGAGCACAAAGAGCTTCTCTCAGTTCAGAGTCAAGAAAAGCCCCCACAGTAAAACTCTAAGTTTGGTGTTGGGAGGCCACACCCAAACACTAAGTTTGGTGTTAAGACCCCATATCCAAACTCTATGTTTGGTGTTGGGACTATACAACATTGACCTGATCACCATGTGGCTCCATGAGAGCCCACTGTCAAGCTATTGACATTAAAGAAGTGCTTGTTGGGAGGCAACCCAATTTTATTTATCTAATTTTTATTTTATTTTATTTTATTATTATTTTGTGTTTTATTAGGTACATGATCATGTGGAGTCACAAAAAAAATATAAAAATTAAAAATAGAATCAAAAACAGCAGAAGAAAAATCACACCTTGGAGGAAGGACAGACTGGCGTTCAATGCCAGTAAGGAGCATCTGTCTGGCGTTCAACGCCAGAACAGAGCATGAATCTGGCGCTGAACGCCAGAAACAAGCAACATTCTGGCGTTTGAACGCCAGGAATGTGTCTTGAGAAAAGCTGGCGCTGAACGTCAGTAACAAGCATAGAACTGGCGTTCAACGCCAGAAACATGCTATACATGGGCGTTGAACACCCAGAACGTGCATCACCTCGGCGTTTGAACGCCAGAATGGTATGCAAAGGTAATTTACATGCCTAATTGGTGCAGGGATGTAAATCATTGACACCTCAGGATCTGTGGACCCCACAGGATCATCTCAGGATCTATGGACCTCACAGGATCCCCACCTACCTCGCCCTCTCTCTCTCCATTCATGGTCATCCCTTTTGTTTTCCCTTCACCACTCAAAAAAAAAGAGAGAAAGAAAAGGGAAGACAAAAGCTTCCACCTCTGAGTCATGGGAGATGGAAAGACTCATCTAAAGGATTTATAGCTCAGTGGTAGAACATTTGACTGCAAATCAAGAGATCCCTAAGATACCTCAGGGGATACATGTTCCTCCACATAATCATTGGAAGCAACTAAGGATAGGAACACCAAAATTACTAGGGATCATCCAACAGAAGCAAGGAAGAGACATAAAGGAGCTCAAAGAGCACCATTGGTTCTTCAAGAAGGCGCCACCCTCACTAAGGTGGACTAATTCCTTGTTCTTATTTCTCTGTTTTTCGATTTTTATGCTTCACGTTTATCTATGTTTTGTGTTTCTACTTCATGATCATTAATGTTTAGTAACTATGTCTTAAAGCTATGAATAAAATCCATTAATCCTTCACCTTTCTTAAATGAAAAATGTTTTTAATTCAAAAGAACAAGAAGTACATGAATTTCGAATTTATCCTTGAATTTAGTTTAATTATATTGATGTACTGACAATACTTTTTGTTTTCTGAATGAATGCTTGAACAGTGCATAATTTTGATCTTGTTGTTTATGAATGTTAAAACTGTTGGCTCTTGAAAGAATGATTAACAAAGAGAAATGCTATTGATGATCTGAAAAATCATAAAATTGATTCTTGAAGCAAGAAAAAGCAGTGAAAAGTAAAAAGCTTGCGAAAAAAAAGAGAAAAAAAATGAAGAAAAAAAAAGAAGAGAAAAAGCAAGCAGAAAAAGCCAATAGCCCTTAAAACCAAAAGGCAAGGGTAAAAAGGATCCAAGGCTTTGAGCATCAATGGATAGGAGGGCCCAAGGAAATAAATCCAGGCCTAAGCGGCTAAATCAAGCTGTCCCTAACCATGTGCTTGTGGCATGCAGGTCCAAGTGAAAAGCTTGAGACTGAGTGGTTAAAGTCGTGATCCAAAGCAAAAGAGTGTGCTTAAGAGCTCTGGACACCTCTAAGTAGGGACTCTAGCAAAGCTGAGTCACAATCTGAAAAGGTTCACCAGTCATGTGTCCGTAGCATTTATGTATCCGGTGGTAATACTGGAAAACAAAGTGCTTAGGGCCACGGCCAAGACTCATAAAAGTAGCTGTGTTCAAGAATCAACATACTTAACTAGGAAAGTCAATAACACTATCCGAATTTCTAAGTTCCTAGAGAAGCCAATCATTCTGAACTTCAAAGGAAAAAGTGAGATGCCAAAACTGTTCAGAAGCAAAAAGCTACAAGTCCCGCTCATCTAATTAGAACTAATATTCATTGATATTTTGAAATTTATAGTATTGTCTCTTCTTTTTATCCTATTTGATTTTCAGTTTCTTGGGGACAAGCAACAATTTAAGTTTGGTGTTGTAATCAGCGGATAATTTATACGCTTTTTGGCATTGTTTTTAGGTAGTTTTTAGTAAGTTCAAGCTACTTTTAGGGATGTTTTCATTAGTTTTTATGTTAAATTCACATTTCTGGACTTTACTATGAGTTTGTGTGTTTTTCTGTGATTTCAGGTAAATTCTGGCTGAAATTGAGGGACCTGAGCAACACTCTGAAAGCAAGGCTGACAAAGGACTGCTGATGCTGTTGGATTCTGACCTCCTTGCACTCGAAATGAATTTTCTGGAGCTACAGAACTCCAAATGGCGCTCTCTCAACGGCGTTGGAAAGTAGACATCCAGAGATTTCCAGCAATATATAATAGTCCATACGTTATTCGGGAATTGACGACGTAAAGTGGCTCTCAACGCCAAGTATATGCTGCTGTCTGGAGTCAAACGCCAGAAACACGTCACAACCCAGAGTTGAACGCCAGAAACACGCTATAACTCGGCGTTCAACTTCAATAAAAGCCTCAGCTTGTGGATAGATCAAGCTCAGCCCAAACATACACCAAGTGGGCACCGGAAGTGGATTTGTGCATCAATTACTTACTTCTGTAAACCCTAGTAGCTAGTCAAGTATATATAGGACATTTAACTATTGTATTAGACATCTTTTGATCATTCGGTCTTTTGATCACCTTCATGGGGGCTGGCCATTCGGCCATGCCTGAACCTTTCACTTATGTATTTTCAACGGTGGAGTTTCTACACACCACAGATTAAGGGTGTGGAGCTCTGCTGTACCTCAAGTTTCAATACAATTACTATTATGTTCCATTCAATTCTCTTTTATTCTTATTCCAAGATATACGTTGCACAACAACTTGATGAATGTGATGATCCGTGACACTCATCATCATTCTCACCTATGAACGCGCGTGACTGACAACCACTTCCGTTCTACCTTAGGCCGGGCGCATATCTCTTAGATTCCCCAACAGAATCTTCGTGGTATAGGCTAGATAGATGGCGGCATTCATGGGAATCCGGAAAGTCTAACCTTGTCTGTGGTATTCCGAGTAGGATTCCAGATATGAATGACTGTGATGAGCTTCAAACTCCTGAAGGCTGAGCGTTAGTGACAGACGCAAAAGAATCAAGGGATTCTATTCCAACCTGATTGAGAACCGACATATGATTAGCCGTGCTATGACAGAGCATTTGGACCATTTTCACTGAGAGGATGAGATGTAGCCATCGACAAGGGTGATGCCTCCAGACGATTAGCCATGCAGTGACAGCGCATAGGACCATTTTCCCGAGAGGATGAAAAGTAGCCATTGACGACGGTGATGCCCTACATACAGCTTGCCATGGAAAGGAGTAAGAAGGATTGGATGAAAGCAATAGGAAAATAGAGATTCAAGAGGATTCTAGCATCTCCACACGCCTATCTGAAATCCCCACCATTAATTTACATAAGTATTTCTATCCTATTTTATTTTCTGTTTATTATTAATTTTCGAAATCCATAACCATTTAATCTACCTAACTGAGATTTACAGGGTGACCATAGCTTGCTTCATACCAACAATCTCTGTGGGATCGATCGTTACTCACGTAAGGTATTACTTGGATGACCCAGTACACTTGCTGGTTAAGTTGAACGGAGTTGTGAGCTTCTCTAACGGTGCCTGTAACTCTTTTGGTCCAACAACAACACTAAGCTGTTGGTGCCATTACCAGGCATTATTAAGATCCCAATTCATCATACCATTATCTCTTTGGGGTATTTTTGATTTCATACAAATACAAAGAGACCAATTTTGAGGATCACAATTTCGTCCACCAGTAAGATAGGTGACGCGGACGCGTGAAGCACGCGACCGCGTCGCTGGATTTTCTGCTAGGCGCACGATTCCAGCGTCATTTTAGCGCAACTCTCTGTTTGATATAGGGGGTCATAATATCCGCGCGACGTGATCACGTCGCTCATGCTTTCGCGTGGGATGAGTGTTGTGTAAGTGACGCGTTCGCGTCAGGGACGCGCACGCGTGGGTGTTTTGTGCTAAACGCACACTAGCCGCACGATTCTAGCCCAACTTTCTGGGAATTGGGTCTTTACGCCGATATCTAGATCACGCGTTCGCGTGAGTGACGCGGACGTGGTGCACGAAATTGCAATCACACTTTTTCAATCCGCACAACTAACCAGCAAGTGCACTGGGTCGTCCAAGTAATACCTTACGTGAGTAAGGGTCGATCCCACGGAGATTGTTGGCTTGAAGCAAGCTATGATTATTTTATTATTCTTAGTCAGGAGATCAATTATGATTATCAGTTTGAATTACTAAAAAATAGAAGAGCGTAAAATAATTACTTGTTGTACAATAATGGAGAATATGTTAGAATTTTGGAGATGCTTTGTCTTCTGAATTCCTGTAATGTAATATTCTTCTCATGCAAAAGTGCAAAGTTCCTTCCATGGCAAGCTCTATGTAGGGTGTCACCGTTGTCAATGGCTACTTCCCATCCTCTCAGTAAAAATGGTCCAAATGCACTGTCACAGCACGGCTAATCAGCTGTTGGTTCTCGCTCATATCGGAATAGAATCCATTGATTCTTTTGTGTTTGTCATCACGCCCAACACTCGTGAGTTTGAAGCTCATCACAGTCATCCAATTCCAGAATCCTACTCGGAATACCACAGACAAGGTTTAGACTTTCCGGATTCTCATGAATGCCGCCATCAATTCTAGCTTATACCACGAAGATTCTGATTAAGGAATCTAAGAGATACTCATTCAATCTGATATAGAACGGAGGTGGTTGTCAGACATGCGTTCATGGATTGAGGAAGGTGATGAGTGTCACGGATCACCACCTTCTCCATAGTTGAGTGCGAATGAACATCTTAGATAGGAACACGCATGTTTGAATGGAAAAATAGAAATAATTGCATTAATTCATCTTGACGCTGCAGAGCTCCTCACCCCCAACAATGGGGTTTAGAGACTCATGCTGCCAAAAGGTACAAATTTCAGATCTAAAAATGTCATGACATACAAAATAAGTCTCTAAAAGTTGTTTAAATACTAAACTAGTAACCTAGGTTTACAGAAAATGAGTAAACTAAGATAATTGGTGCAGAAATCCACTTCTGGGGCCCACTTGGTGTGTGCTGGGGTTGAGACTTAAGCTTCTCACATGGCTAGGCTGTTTCTGGAGTTGAACGCCAGGTTGTAACGTGTTTTGGGCATTGAACTCCAACTTGTAACCTGTTTCTGGCGCTGGACACCAGACTGCAACATGGAACTGGCGTTGAGCGCCAGTTTATGTCATCTATCTTCGCACAAAGTATGGACTATTAACTATTGCTGGAAAGCCCTGGATGTATACTTTCCAACCCAGTTGAGAGCGCGCCAGTTCGACTCCTGTAGCTCCAAAAAATCCATTCCAAGTGTAGGGAGGTCAGAATCCAACAACATCAGCAGTTCTTTTTCAACCTAAATCAGATTTTTGCTCAGCTCCCTCAATTTCAGCCAGAAAATACCTGAAATCACAGAAAAACACACAAACTCATAGTAAAGTCTAGAAATATGATTTTTGCTTAAAAACTAATAAAATTCTAATAAAAACTAATTAAAACATGCTAAAATCTATATGAAATTACCCCCAAAAAGCGTATAAAATATCCGCTCATCACAACACCAAACTTAAACTGTTGCTTGTCCCCAAGCAACTAGATAAATAAAATAGGATAAAAAGAAATTAAGAAGCAATAATATCTCAAAGTTTTAAGTGAAGCTCAGATTCTAATTTAGATGAGCGGGGCTAGTAGCTTTTTGTTTCTGAACAATTTTGGCATCTCATTTTATCCTTTGAAATTCAGAATGATTGGCTTCTATAGGAACTCAGAATTCAGATAGTATTATTGATTCTCTTAGTGTAGTATATTGATTCTTGAATACAGCTACTTTATGAGTCTTGGCCGTGACCCTAAGCACTTTGTTTTCCAGTATTACCACCGGATACATAAATGCCACAGACACACAACCGGGTGAACCTTTTCAGATTGTAACTTAGCTTTGCCCTTGGGCCCTCCTATCCATTGATGCTCAAAGCCTTGGATCCTTTTCACCCTTGCCTTTTGGTTTAAAGGGCTATTGGCTTTTTCTACCTCTTACTTTTTTTTTTCACTGCTTTTTCTTGCTTCAAGAATCAAATTCATAATTTTTCAAATCAGCAATAATATTTCTCGTGTTCCTCATTCTTTCAAGAGCCAATAATTTTAACATTCATAAAATTCAAGATAAAAAATATGCACTGTTCAAGCATTCATTCAGAAGGCAAAAAGTATTGTCACCACATATAATTAATTATAATTTTTCTTATTAAGAACTCGAAAGATATAAATTACCTCTTTATTTTAAAAATCTACTATTTTATTCATGTTTGATGATGATGAGAAAAATAAATTATAACTTAATTAAAAATAACATCAAAATAGATATACTAATTACCACTACTCCTATATAACTTCTAAGGTAAATTCCTATAGTAACAGCTATCACAGAGTTAAAGCTAAGATTAGAACTCAACAACCTGTATTTTGGGAAGTGGATGTTCCTCTAGTCTCTGGGGTGCTTGGTCCTTCAAGAATTAATTTCTGGCGCTTCAGTTCCCTCGAGTCACGCCCTTGCTCCTCTTGTTCCCTGAGCAATTTGCAAAGCATGCTATTTTGATTATTCTGTTCTTCCTTTATTTGGTCCATAGCTTCTTGTAACTTGGAAACAGATGCCTCAAGATGCTCCCAGTATTCAAATTGAGGGATTTCTCGGAGGAATTCCTATGCTCTCCTCTTGATGGGGTCATCCTGCAACTGTTATTTTTCCATTGATATTTTAGTGATTGGCCGCTCAACTGAGATATACTCAGTTATTCCCATCCTTACTCCAGCATCTTTGCAGAGCATAGAAATTAAGTTTGGATAAGCCAATTTGGCATCTTTGGAGTTCTTGTTTGCTATTTTGTAAAGTTCACACGAGATTAGTTGATGAACTTCTACTTCTCTTCCCAACATGATGCAGTGAATCATCACTGCTCTTTTAACAGTGACTTCAGAACGGTTGCTAGTGGGTAATATAGAATGCCCAATAAAGTCCAGCCAGCCTCTGGCAACTGGTTTGAGATCTTCTCTCTTGAGTTGAATTGGGATGCCAGTGGTGCTGGTGGTCCACCTGGCTCCAGGGATGCATATATCCTCTAGAATCTTGTCCAGGCCCTTGTTTGTTCTCATCATTCTCCTATTAAAGGAGTCTGGGTCATCTTTTAGCTGAGACAGCTTAAAGATCTCCCTGATTTTGTCAGGGTGGATGTGAATAATCTTTCCTCTGACCAAGGTCTGATAGTCATAGAGGGCAGTTCCAGATATTCTCTGCCTATCTGTTTACCACAAATTAGCATAGAACTCCTGAACCATATTCCTTCCTACTTTTGTTTCAGGATTAGCTAGGATTTCCCAGTTCCTGTTTCAAATTTGCTCTTGGATCTCTGGATATTCATCTTCTTTCAGATCGAACTTGACTTCTGGGATCACTGATCTTAGACCCATTATTTTGTAGTAATGGTCTGAATGTTATTTGGTTAAGAACTTCTCTTGATTCCAAAGTTTTTTTGGAATACTCTCTTTCTTGCCTCTTGGAGTGGATTGTTTTCCTTTAGGAGCCATGATCTAAGTGAGTATGTTTTTGTGATCATGGATGAACACACCAAACTTAGAGGTTTGCTTGTCCTCAAGCAAAAGAAAAGAAAGGAGAGGGATAGAAGGAGAGTGATAAACCACTATTTTATGGTTTATCTTATGCTCAATTGAGTGGTTTTTATCAACTCTTTACTCACTTATTCATACAATTCGCATGTTTTACATTTTCCTTCCTGATTTTGTGCTTTGATTGAAAACATGCTTCTTTGATCTTATATTTGCTTATTATTAATCCTCTCTTATTACCATTAGATGCCTTGATATGTGTGTTAAGTGTTTTCAGATATTATAGGGCAGGAATGACTTGGAGGATGGAAAGGAAGCATGCAAAAGTGGAAGGAATACAAGAAGTCGGAGAACCTGCAAAGCTATCAGCCTGACCCTCTCGCATTAAAACGACCATAACTTGAGCTACAGAGGTTCAAATGACACAGTTCCACTTGCGTTGGAAAGCTAACGTCCGGGGCTTTGATTTGATATATAATTTGCTATAGTGGCCGTACAGATAGGTGACGCGAACGCGTCATCCACGCGGACGCGTCGCATCTGCGAAAATTAGCGTGGCAGATTTTGCAAACAGCGAATCCTGGGCTATTTCCGGCCCAGTTTCAAGCCCAGAAAACAGAGATTAAAGGCTGCAAAGTGGAGGAATGAAGGAGACTTCAGATCATGCTATTCATAATTCACTTTTTATTATTTTAGATGTAGTTTTTAGAGAGGGAGGTTCTCTCCTCTCTCTTAGGATTAGGATTAGGATTTTTGTTAGGATTATGAATATTTCTTCTGCATCTCAGGTTCAATATTCTTTGTATTTATTTATTTTCAATGTTCCATGTTTGGATTGATTTTCTTATTTAAATATAATTTGAGATATTTTCAGATCTATGATTTGTTTCTTTTATTTATGATATAAATAATTTAGATTTTTCTACCTTTTGGCTTTGGTTGATTAATTGGTGACTCTTGAGTTATCAAACTCGTTGTTGATTGAAAATTGGAATTCTTCAAGAATTGATTCGAGATCCAATAACTCTGACTTTTCCCAAGGAAAGACTGGGACTTGAGGATTCGAATTAATTCATTCACTTGACTTACCTTCATAGTTAGAGGTTAACAAAGTGTGAGAAAAATCCAATTCTCATCACAATTGATAAGGATAACTAGGATAGGACTTCCAGTTCTCATACCTGGCCAAGAGTTTATTTTACTGTCATTTATTTATTTTATTTGTCATTCATCATAATTGTTCCGCATTCTTAAAACCCCCAATTTACAAACTCGTAACCAATAATAAGAACACACCTCCCTACAATTCCTTGAGAAGACGACCCGATGTTTAAATACTTGGGTTATCAATTTATTTAGGGGTTTGTTACTTGTGACAACCAAAACGTTTGCACGAAGGGATTTCTGTTGGTCTAGAATCTATACTTACAACGTGAATTTATAAAATTCTTTACTAGCAAAAATCCTAACGTCAGAGAGCTAATGTCGAATGGTGGATGAGAGGAGGTCGGCCGAATGTGGATTTTAAAGGGGGGTGGGTGGGTTTTCGAAAAAATTAAAAAGATAAGATAGAAGATATGATTTATAAAAGATAAATAAGAAAAAGATATAATTTAAAATTTAAAAGTTGTGATTGATATTTGAAAAAGATAAATCTGAATATTTGAAAAAGATTTTAAAAAATAATTGTGTTTTGAAAAGAGTTGGATTGGATTGGAAAAAGATTTGTGTTTATGCATTAAGATATATTTGATATTTTTGAAAAAAGGATTTTAGAAATTAGGGTTTTTGGACATTAGGAAAAAGTTTTTTTTTTTGGAATTGAAGGATGATAGTTTGGAACATGTTTATGCAAGGAATCATAAATTGAAATATCGAAAATTAAAAATTTTGTGAAGTAAAAATGAATTTACCTCCTCCCCACCATCCTGGCGTTAAACGCCCAAACGCTGCATGTTTTGGGTGTTTAATGCCCATGTGCAGCATCTCCTGGGCATTCAACGCCCAGCTGTTGCTTCTTTCTGGTGTTGAACGCCAGGAACGCCTTTGTCACTGGGCGTTTTTCTGAACGCCCAGGACGCTGCAAATCTGGCATTGAACACTCAGAAGGTGCTTCTTTCTGGCGTTCAACGCCCAGAAGATGCTCCTTTCTGGCGTTTAACGCCCAGATGGCTATCCTTACTGGCGTTGAACGCCCTGTAGGTGCTTCTTTTAGGCGTTCAACGCCCAAAACAGCTTTTACTGGCTTTTTCGCACCAATGGACTTCCTTTTTTGCTGTTTTATCCTCTGATTCTTTCTATAACTCTGTGAACTTAAGCAGTTTCTATTTTACCTTGAAGATACTTGACATATACCTGTAAAAATTAATTAATTAACTAATATGCTGTGTAAATGGCTAGGTTGCCTCCCAGCAAGCGCTTCTTTATTGTCTTTAGCTCGACTATTACTGAGCTTTAGTTAAGTCTCAGTTTTGAGCATTCTTGCTCACAATTGCTTTCAAGATAATGTTTGACTCTCTGTCCATTAACAATGAACTTTTTGTTAGAATCATTATCCTGGAGCTCTACGTATCCATATGGTGAGACACTTGTAATCACATATGGTCCTCTCCAGCGGGATTTCAATTTTCTGGGGAATAATCTGAGCCTAGAATTAAATAGCAGAACTTTCTGCCCTGGCAAAAAGACTCTGGATGACAATTTCTTATCATGCCATCTTTTTGCTTTCTCTTTGTAAATTTTTGCATTCTCGAAAGCATTGAGTCTAAATTCCTCTAGCTCATTTAACTGGAGCAATCGTTTTTCTCCAGCTAACTTGGCATCAAGGTTTAGGAATCTGGTTGCCCAGTAGGCCTTATGTTCCAGTTCCACTGGCAAGTGACATGCCTTTCCATACACAAGCTGGTATGGAGAGGTCCCTATAGGGGTCTTGAATGCTGTTCTGTATGCCCACAGAGCATCATCCAAGCTTCTTGCCCAATCCCTTCTATGATTAATCACAGTCCGTTCCAGGATTCTTTTAAGTTCTATATTAGAGACTTCAGCTTGCCCATTTGTCTGTGGATGATATGGAGTGGCCACCCTGTGGCTAACTCCGTATCGAACCAAAGCAGAGTAAACCTGTTTATTGCAGAAATGAGTGCCCCCATCACTGATTATACTCTAGGGGTACCAAATCTGCTGAAGATGTATTTCTGGAGGAATTTTAGCACTGTCTTAGTATCATTAGTGGGTGTTGCTATAGCTTCTACCCATTTGGATACATAATCCACTGCCACCAGAATATAAGTGTTTGAGTATGATGGTGGGAAAGGCCCCATGAAGTCAATACCCCATACATCAAACAACTCGATCTCCAAGATCCCTTGTTGAGGCATGGCATAACTGTGAGGCAGATTGCCAGATCTTTGGCAACTATCACAATTAAGTACAAACACTCGGGAATCTTTATAGAGAGTAGGCTAGTAAAAGCCACATTGGAAGACTCTTGTGGCTGTTCGCTCACTTCCAAAATGTCCTCCATACTATGATCCATGGCAGTGCCAGAGGATCTTCTGTGCTTCTTCTTTATGCACACATCTACGGATTACTCCGTCTGCACATCTCTTGAAGAGATATGGTTCATCCCAAAGATAGTACTTTGCATCTGTGATCAATTTCTTTGATTGCTGCCTACTGTATTCTTTGGGTATGAACCTCATTGCCTTGTGGTTTGCAATGTCTGCAAACCATGGCGCTTCCTGGATGGTTAAGAGTTGCTCATCCAAAAAGTTTTCAGAGATCTCAGTAAGAGGGAGGGACGCCCCTTCTACTGGTTCTATTCGGGACAAGTGATGAGCGGATAATTTATACGCTTTTTGGCACTATTTTTAGTATGTTTTTAGTATGTTTTGGTTAGTTTTTAGTATGATTTTATTAGTTTTTATTTAAAATTCACTTTTCTGGGATTTACTATGAGTTTGTGTGTTTTTCTGTGATTTTAGGTAATTTCTGGCTGAAATTGAGGGACCTGAGCAAAAATCTGATTCAGAGGCTGAAAAAGGACTGCAGATGCTGTTGGATTTTGACCTCCCTGCACTCGAAGTGGATTTTCTAGAGCTACAGAAGCCCAATTGGCACGCTCTCAATTGCGTTGGAAAGTAGACATCCTGGGCTTTCCCGCAATGTTTAATAGTCTATACTTTGCTCGAGATTTGATGGCCCAAACTGGCATTGCAAATCAGCTTCAGAATTCCCGGCGTTTAACGCCGGAACTGGCACAAAAATTGGAGTTAAACGCCCAAACTGGCACAAAAGCTGGCGTTTAACTCCAGGAAAAGTCTCTACACATG
>NW_026264911.1:485419-491120 GCF_000817695.3 Arachis duranensis
CTTTTGACATTGTATCTTTACCTCATGACACATTACGCATTTCTTATTGTATCTTCTACGGCATGAGTCTCTAAACCCCATGGTTGGGGGTGAGGAGCTCTGCTGTGTCTTGATGGATTAATGCAATTACTACTGCTTTTATTCAATCATGCTTGCTTCTATTCTAAGATATCACTTGTTCCTCAACTTGATAAATGTGATGATCCGTGACACTCATCATCATTTTCACCTATGAATGTGTGCCTGACAACCACCTCCGTTCTACTTTAGATTGAGTGAATATCTCTTGGATTCCTTAATCATATTCTTCGTGGTATAAGCTAGAATTGATGGCGGCATTCAAGAGAATCCGGAAGGTCTAAACCTTGTCTGTGGTATTCTGAGTAGGATTCAAGGATTGAATGACTGTGACGAGCTTCAAACTCCTGAGGGCTAGGCATTAGTGACAGACGCAAAAGAATCACTGGATTCTATTCTAACCTGATTGAGAACCGACAGATGATTAGCCGTGCTGTGACAGAGCGTGTTGAACATTTTCACTGAGAGGATGGGAGGTAGCCATTGACAACGGTGAAACCCTACATGGAAGGAGCCTTGCGTGCATGAAGAAGAAGACAGTAGGAAAGCAGAGATTCAAAAGATAGAGCATCTCCAAAACCTCAACCTGTTCTCCATTACTGCAAAACAAGTATTTATTTCATGTTCTTTTACTTTTCACAATTAAACCTGAGAATTATTGATATCCTGACTAAGAGTTACAGGATAACCGTAGCTTGCTTCAAGCCGACAATCTCCGTGGGATCGACCCTTACTCACGTAAGGTATTACGTGGACGACTCAGTGCACTAGCTGGTTAGTTGTGCGGAATTGCAAGAGTGTGATTACAATTTCGTGCACCAAGTTTTTGGCGCCATTGCCGGGGATTGTTCAGGTTTGGACAACTGATGGTGTATCTTGTTGCTTAGATTAGGACTGTTTTATTTTTGTTGGTTTAGAGTCTTTTATTTGAGTTCAGTTTCATATTTTAAGTTTGGTGTCAATTGCATGTTTTTGTTTTCTTTTAATTTTTCGAATTTGCATGTTCTTAGTCCTTTCTTGATCTTTAAAAGTTCTAAGTTTGGTGTCTTATTTGTGTTTTCCTTTAAAATTTTCGAGAATTTGTGTTGGATTTCCTAAAAAATTTTAAGTTTGGTGTCATTTTGTTGTTTTTCTCTTTCCTCATTTAAAAAAAAATCAAATCTTTTTCAAAATAATTTTCAATCATATCTTCTTAATTGCTAATTCCAAAATCTTTTTAATCAATTAATTAATTTAGTTTTCAAATTGCTTTGATTTTATTCTCTTTTGGTTTTCAAATTTTTATTTTATTTTTCATTCATTTTAGTTTATTATTTTCGGTTACTTTAAAAAAAATAAAAAAAATATTCTATACTTTACTTGTCAATCCATATCATTTCCCTTTCTCCATCATGGACCTAAGTGGAATTGAGCAGTCCAGAAGGACTATGGGGTCATATGCTAACCCCATTACAGCTGCATATGGGAGTAGCATCTGTATACCTCCCATTAAAGCAAGCAGCTTTGAGCTAAATCCTCAACTCATTGTCATGGTGCAGCAAATCTGTCAGTATTCTGGTCTTCCACAGGAAGAACCTACTGAGTTTCTGGCACAGTTTTTACAAATTGTTGACACAGTACGTGATAAAGAGGTGGATCAGGATGTCTACAAATTATTACTGTTTCTATTTGCTGTAAAAGATCAAGCTAAAAGGTGGTTGAATAACCAACCCACAGCAAGCATAAAAACATGGAGACAGTTATGAGACAAATTCCTGAATCAATTTTACCCTCCAAAAAGGATGACACAGCTAAGGCTGGACATCCAAGGCTTTAAACAAGAGGATAATGAATCCCTTTATAATGCCTGGGAGAGGTACAGAGGTATGCTAAGAAAATGCCACTCTGAAATGTTTTCAGAGTGGGTACAGTTAGACATCTTCTATTATGGGCTCACAGAAAAAGCTCAGATGTCTTTAGACCACTCAGCCAGTGAATCTATACACATGCGGAAGACGATTGAAGAGGCTCAAGAGCTTATAGATACAGTTGCTAGAAATCAACATTTATACTCAAGCAGTGAGTCCTCTATAAAAGAAGAAGCTATGGCAGTAACTACTGATCCTAACCCTCAAGAACAGATGGTTGAGCTTAATCAGCAATTACTCATGATGACAAAACAGTTAGCAGAATTTAAACAGATGCTCCAAGAAACTAAAATTGCTAACAAGAATATGGATGCACAAGTAAATCAGACAAGACAGCAACTATCTAAACAGATAACAGAAGAATGCCAAGCTGTTAAATTAAGGAGTGGGAGAACATTGAATGTATCAACTCAAAGCAGCAGAAAGCTAAGAAAGGAACAACTGACAGAGGATAACCAAACCACTGTCCAAAATCCCTCTGAGAATAGTAAGAGCCCAGAGAGGAATACTTCTTGCGTTCACACGCTAGAAAAGGGGGAAAAGTTGGCGTTAAACGCCCATTCCCTGCCTAGTTCTGGCGTTCAAACGCCAGAAAAGGGGGAAAAGTTGGCGTTAAACGCCCATTCCTCACCCAATCCTGGCGTTCAAACGCCAATGAGGAATCAGACACCTGAGAGTACTGATAGTAACCCCTTTAAGAAGGCTTCTCCAACCACTTCTGTAGGAAATAAACCTGCAGCAACTAAGGTTGAAGAGTATAAAGCCAAGATGCCTTATCCTCAGAAACTCCACCAAGCGGAACAGGATAAGCAATTTGCTCGCTTTGCAGACTATCTCAGGACTCTTGAAATAAAGATTCCGTTTGCAAAAGCACTTGAGCAAATACCTTCTTATGATAAGTTCATGAAAGAGATCTTAAGTCATAAGAAGGATTGGAGAGAAACTGAAAAAGTGTTTCTCATTGAAGAATACAGTGCAGTTCTGAAGAGCATACCAGAGAAGCCTCAAGATCCAGGAAGCTTTATGATACCATGCACATTAGAAGGTACTTGTACCAAGACAGCCCTGTGTGACCTTAGAGCAAGTATCAATCTAATACCTGCATCCACTATTAGAAAGCTTGGGTTGACTGAAGAAGTCAAACCAACCCGGATATGCCTCCAACTTGCTGATGGATCCATTAAATATCCATCCGGCATAATTGAGGACATGATTGTCAAGGTTGGGCCATTCGTCTTTCCAACTGACTTTGTAGTGCTGGAAATGGAGGAGCACAAGAGTGCAACTCTCATCCTAGGAAGACCCTTCCTAGCAACTGGACGAACTCTCATTGATGTACAAAAAGGGGAAGTGACCCTGAAAGTCAATGAGGATGAGTTCAAGTTGAATGCTGTCAAAGCTATGCAGCATCCAGACACATCAAATGACTGCATGAGCGCTGATATTATTGACTCTTTAGTGGAAGAGATCAATATGACTGAGAGTCTCGAATCAGAGCTAGAGGATATCTTTAAAGATGTTCAGCCTGACCTGGAGGAGCCAGAGGAAATAAAAGAACCTCTGAAAATTCCTCAAGAAGAGGATAAGCCTCCTAAACCCGAGCTCAAGCCACTACCACCATCCCTGAAGTATGCATTTCTGGGAGAAGGTGACACTTTTCCAGTGATTATAAGCTCTGCTTTAAACTCACAGGAAGCACTAATTCAAGTGCTAAGGACACATAAGACAGCTCTTGGGTGGTCCATAAGTGATCTTAAGGGCATTAGCCCAGCAAGATGCATGCACAAGATCCTATTGAAAGATAATGCCAAGCCAGTGGTTCAACCACAGAGGCGGCTAAACCCAGCCATGAAGGAGGTGGTGCAGAAAGAGGTCACTAAGTTACTAGAGGCTGAGATTATTTATCCTATTTCTGATAGCCCCTGGGTGAGCCCTGTCTAAGTTGTCCCCAAGAAGGGAGGCATGACAGTGGTTCATAATGAAAAAAATGAACTGGTTCCCACAAGAAGAGTTACAGGGTGGCGTATGTGTATTGACTACAGAAGGCTCAATATAGCCACCAGAAAGGATCATTTTCCTTTGCCATTCATAGACCAGATGCTAGAGAGACTAGCAGGTCATGAATATTATTGCTTTTTGGATGGATATTCAGGTTACAACCAAATTGCAGTAGATCCTCAGGACCAAGAGAAAACAGCATTTACATGTCCTTCTGGAGTATTTGCCTACAGAAGGATGCCTTTTGGTCTGTGCAATGCACCTGCAACCTTTCAGAGGTGCATGCTCTCTATCTTCTCAGATATGGTAGAGAAATTTCTAGAAGTCTTCATGGATGAATTTTTAGTATTTGGAAACTCATTCAACTCCAGCCTTAACCATCTAGCACTTGTTCTGAAAAGATGCTAAGAGACCAACCTAGTTTTAAACTGGGAAAAATGTCACTTCATGGTGACTGAGGGGATTGTCCTTGGGCATAAAATTTCAAGCAAGGGAATAGAGGTTGATCAAGCAAAGGTAGAGGTAATGGAAAAATTACCACCACCTGCCAATGTTAAGGCAATCAGAAGCTTTCTGGGACATGCAGGATTCTACAGAAGGTTTATAAAGGATTTTTCAAAAATTTCAAAACCTCTGAGTAACCTGCTAACTGCTGACACACCATTTGTGTTTGACACATAGTGTCTGCAGGCATTTGAGACCCTGAAAGCCAAGTTGATCACAGCACCAGTCATCTCTGCACCAGACTGGATATTACCATTTGAACTAATGTGTGATGCCAGTGACCATGCCATTGGTGCAGTGTTGGGACAGAGGCATAATAAGCTTCTGCGCGTCATTTGTTATGCCAGCCATGTTATAAATGATGCACAGAAGAATTACACAACCACAGAAAAAGAGTTACTTGCAGTGGTTTATGCCATTGACAAGTTTAGATCCTACTTAGTAGGGTCAAAAGTGATTGTGTACACTGACCATGCTGTTCTTAAATACTTACCCACAAAGCAGGATTCAAAACCCAGGCTCATAAGGTGGGTATTGCTTCTGCAAGAGTTTGATATAGAAATAAGAGACAGAAAAGGGACAGAAAACCAGGTAGCTGATCATCTGTCCTGAATTGAACCAGTAGCTGGGGCGTCCCTCCCTTCTACTGAGATCTCTGAAACCTTTCCAGATGAGCAACTCTTTGCCATCCAGGAAGAACCATGGTTTGCAGATATTGCAAATTATAAAGCCGTGAGGTTCATACCACAGGAGTACAGTAGGGTGCAAAGAAAAATATTAATTTCAGATGCCAAGTACTACCTATGGGATGAGCCATATCTCTTTAAGAGATGTGCAGACGGAATAATCTGCAGATGTGTACCTAGAGAGGAAGCACAAAGGATCTTGTGGCATTGCCATGGATCGCAGTATGGGGGACATTTCGGAGGTGAGTGAACAGCCACTAAGGTCCTCCAATGCGGATTCTACTGGCCTACTATCTATAGGGATGCCCGGGAGTTTGTGCGTAACTGTGACAGTTGCCAAAGAGCTGGTAACTTGCCTCATGGTTAAGCCATGCCTCAACAAGGGATCCTAGAGATTGAATTGTTTGATGTATGGGGAATTTACTTCATGGGTCCCTTCCCACCATCATACTCAAACACTTATATTCTAGTGGCAGTAGACTATGTGTCTAAATGGGTAGAAGCAATTGCCACACCCAATAATGATAC